>NW_027590665.1:0-215292 GCF_964213995.1 Mustelus asterias
CCCCCCTCCCCCGCACACACCCTCCCCCCCACAACCCCTCCCCCGCACAGCCCCTCCCCCGCACACCCCCTACCCCACACACCCCCCCCACACACCCCCTCCCCCACACACCCCCCCCACACACCCCCCCCCACACACCCTCCCCCGCACCCCCCCTCCCCCACGCCCCCCCTCCCCCGCGCCCCCCCTCCCCCGCACCCCCCCCTCCGCCGCGCCCCCCCTCCCCCGCGCCCCCCCCTCCCCCGCACACACCCTCCCCCCACACCCCCTCCCCCCACACCCCCTCCCCCGCACACCCCCTCCCCCCACACCCCCTCCCCCGCACAGCCCCTCCCCCGCACACCCCCTCCCCCGCACCCCCCCTCCCCCGCACACACCCTCCCCCCCACAACCCCACCCCCGCACAGCCCCTCCCCCGCACACCCCCTCCCCCGCCCAACCTCTCCCCCACACCCCCCCTCCCCCGCACACACCCTCCCCCCCACAACCCCACCCCCGCACAGCCCCTCCCCCGCACACCCCCTCCCCCGCCCAACCTCTCCCCCACACCCCCCCTCCCCCGCACACACCCTCCCCCCCACAACACCAGCCCCGCACAGACCCTCCCCCGCACACCCCCTCCCCCGAACAACCCCTCCCCCACACCCCCCCCTCCCCCGCACACCCCCTCCCCCGCACAGCCCCTCCCCCGCACACCCCCTCCCCCGCACACCCCCTCCCCCGCACAGCCCCTCCCCCGCACACCCCCTCCCCCGCACACCCCCTCCCCTGCACGCCCCCTCCCCCGCACACCCCCTCCCCTGCACGCCCCCTCCTCCGCACGCCCCCTCCCCCGCACGCCCCCTCCCCCCACACCCCCTCCCCCGCACGCCCCCTCCCCCCACACCCCCTCCCCCCACACCCCCTCCCCCGCACGCCCCCTCCCCCCACACCCCCTCCCCCGCACGCCCCCTCACCCGCGCGCCCCCTCCCCCGCACACCCCCTCCCCCGCGCGCCCCCTCCCCCCACACCCCCCCTCCCCGCACGCCCCCTCCCCCCACACCCCCTCCCCCGCACGCCCCCTCCCCCCACACCCCCTCCCCCCACAGCCCCTCCCCCGCACGCCCCCTCCCCCGCACGCCCTCTCCCCCGCACGCCCCCTCACCCGCGCGCCCCCTCCCCCGCACACCCCCTCCCCCGCGCGCCCCCTCCCCCCACACCCCCTCCCCCGCACACCCCCTCCCCCCCTCCCCCGCACACCCCCTCCCCCGCACGCCCCCTCACCCGCGCGCCCCCTCCCCCGCACACCCCCTCCCCCGCGCGCCCCCTCCCCCCACACCCCCTCCCCCGCACGCCCCCTCCCCCCACACCCCCTCCCCCGCACGCCCCCTCCCCCCACACCCCCTCCCCCGCACGCCCCCTCCCCCCACACCCCCTCCCCCGCACAGCCCCTCCCCCGCACACCCCCTCCCCCGCACGCCCCCTCCCCCGCGCGCCCCCTCCCCCGCACGCCCCCTCCCCCGCGCGCCCCCTCACCCGCGCGCCCCCTCACCCGCGCGCCCCCTCTCCCGCACAGCCCCTCCCCCGCACGCCCCCTCCCCCGCGCGCCCCCTCACCCGCGCGCCCCCTCTCCCGCGCGCCCCCTCCCCCGCGCGCCCCCTCCCCCGCGCGCCCCCTCCCCCGCACCCCCCTCCCCGCGCCACCCCCCCTCCCCCGCACCCCCCTCCCCGCGCCACCCCCCCTCCCCCGCACCCCCCTCCCCGCGCCCCCCCCTCCCCGCACCCCCCTCCCTGCCCCCCCCTCCCCCGCACCCCCCTCCCCGCGCCACCCCCCCTCCCCGCACCCCCCTCCCCGCGCCCCCCCCTCCCCCGCACCCCCCTCCCTGCCCCCCCCACCCCCGCACCCCCCTCCCCCGCACCCCCCTCCCCCTCCCTTCCCTGCACCCCCCTCCCCCGCCCCCCTCCCCCGCAAACCCCCTCCCCGTGCCCCCTCCCCCGCACATCCCCTCCCCCGCACACCCGCTCCCCCGCACACCCGCTCCCCCGCACACCCGCTCCCCCGCACCCCCGCACCACCCCTTCCCACACACCCCCTTCCCGCACCCACCTCCCCCGCACATCCGCTCCCCCGCACTCCCCCTCCCCCGCACACCCGCTCCCCCGCAGCCACCCACCCCCGCACACCCGCTCCCCCGCACACCCGCTCCCCCGCACACCCGCTCCCCCGCACCCTCCCTTCCCCGCACCCCCCTCCCCCGCACACCCGCTCCCCCGCACACCCCCTCCCCCGCACCCCCCTCCCCCGCACACCCGCTCCCCCGCACACCCGCTCCCCCGCACCACCCCTCCCCCGCACACCCGCTCCCCCGCACACCCGCTCCCCCGCACACCCGCTCCCCCGCACACCCGCTCCCCCGCACACCCGCTCCCCCCGCACCCCCCTCCCCCGCACACCCGCTCCCCCGCACCCCCCTCCCCCGCACACCCGCTCCCCCGCTCCCCCGCACCCCCCCTCCCCCGCACACCCCCTTCCCCGCACCCCCCTCCCCCGCACACCCGATCCCTCGCACACCCGCTCCCCCGCACCTACCCTTCCCACACCCCCCCTCCCCCGCCCCCCCTCCCCCGCACCCCCCCTTCCCCGCGCCCCCCTTCCCCCTTCCCCCCCCACGCCCCCCTCCCCCCGCCCCCCCCCTCCCCCCCGCACCCCCCTTCCCCGCGCCCCCCCCTTCCCGCGCCCCCCCTCCCCCCCACGCCCCTTCCCCGCACCCCCCTCACCCGCGCGCCCCCCTCCCACATACGCCACCTCCTCCGCACCCCCCTCCCCCGCACCCCCGCGCGAACCCCCTCCCCCCCACGCCCCCTCCCCCCACGCCCCCTCCCCCACACCCCCCTCCCCCCGCCCCCTACCCCGTGCGCCCCGCTCCCCCCGCCCCCGCACGTCCCCCTCCCCCGCGCTCCCCCGAACCCCCTCTACCTCCCCTCCCCCGCACACCCCTCCCCTCCCCCGCCCCACCCCTCCCCCGCACCCACCCCTCCCCCGCACCCTCCCCTCCCCCGCACCCCCCCTCCCCTTCCCCGCACCCCCATCCCCTGCACCCCTCCCTACCCTCCCCCGCACCCCCCTCCTCCGCAGCCCCCCCTCCCCCGCACCCCCCCTCCCCCGCACCGCCCCCCGCAACCCCCTCCCCCGCACCCCCTCTCCCCGCACCCCCCTCCCTCCCCCGCACCCTCCCCTCCCCCCGCACCCTCCCCTCCCCCGCACCCCCCTCCCCTCCCCGCAACCCCCCTCCCCCGCAGCCCCCCCTCCCCTGCAGCCCGCCCTCCCCCCGCGCGAACACCCTCCCCACGCCCCCTCCCCCCCATGCCCCCCCTCCCCCCCACGCCCCCCCTTCCCCCGCCCCCCCTCCCCCCGCCCTCCTCCCCTCCCCCCGCGCGCCCCCCTCCCCCGCACGCCCCCTCCCCCAATGCCCCCTCCCCCCCATGCCCCCTCCCCCCCACGCCCCCTCCCCGCGCCCCCCTCCCCCCCACGCCCACTCCCCCACGCCCCCTCCCCCCACGTCCGCTCCCCCCATGCCCACTCCCCCCCACGCCACCTCCCCCCAACGCCCCCTCCCCCACGCCCCCTCCCCCCATGCCTCCCTCCCCGCCCCCCTCCCCGCGCCCCCCTCCCCGCGCCCTCCCTCCCCCACGCCCCCCCTCCCCCGCGCCCCCCCTCCCTGGGAGTGTCTCGGAGGGGAGTGTTGAACCGTTGGAGAAAATCTCCATTACAAAGGAGGAAGTGTTAGGTTTGTTAGAGAATATAAAGACTGACAAATCCCCAGGGCCTGATGGAATCTATCCAAGGCTGCTCAGGGAGACGAGAGGTGAAATAGTTGGGCCTCTGACGCAAATCTTTGTCTCGTCACTGGACACAGGTGAGGTCCCAGAGGATTGGAGGATAGCCAACGTGGTCCCGTTATTTAAGAAGGGTAGGAAGGATAACCCGGGTAATTATAGGCCGGTGAGCTTGACGTCCGTGGTGGGGAAGTTGTTGGAGAAGATTCTTAAAGATAGGATGTATGCGCATATAGAAGAATAAACTCATTAACGATAGTCAACATGGTTTTGTGAGAGGGAGGTCATGCCTCACGAACCTGGTGGGTGTTTTTTTGAAGAAGTGACCAAAATGGTTGACGAAGGAAGGGCCGTGGATGTTGTCTATATGGACTTTAGTAAAGCGTTTGACAAAGTCCCTCATGGTAGGCTAGTGAAAAAGGTTGGATCCCATGGGATAAAGGGGGAGGTGGCTAGATGGGTGGAGAAGTGGCTTGGTCATAGAAGACAGAGGGTGGTAGTGGAAGGGTCTTTTTCCGGCTGGAGGCCTGTGACTAGTGGTGTACCGCAGGGCTCTGTATTGGGACCTCTGCTGTTTGTGATTTATATAAATGATCTGGAAGAAGGAGTAACTGGGGTGATCAGTAAGTTTGTGGACGACACAAAACTGGCAGGACTTGCAGATAGTGAGGAACATTGTCAGAGGCTACAGAAGGATATAGATAGGCTGGAAATTTGGGCAAGGAAATGGCAGATGGAGTTCAATCCTGATAAATGCGAAGTGATGCATTTTGGTGAGAATAATGTAGGGAGGAGCTACACGATAAATGGAAGAACCATAAAGGGTGTAGAGACGCAGAGGGACCTGGGTGTGCAAGTCCACAGATCTTTGAAGGTGACGTCACAGGTGGAGAAGGTGGTGAAGAAGGCATATGGCATGCTTGCCTTTATAGGACGGGGCATAGAGTATAAAAGTTGGGGTCTGATGTTGCAGATGTATAGAACGTTGGTTCGGCCGCATTTGGAATACTGCGTCCAGTTCTGGTCGCCACACTACCAGAAGGACGTGGAGGCTTTGGAGAGAGTACAGAGGAGGTTTACCAGGATGTTGCCTGGTATGGAGGGGCTTGGTTATGAGGAGAGATTGGGGAAATTGGGGTTGTTCTCCTTGGAAAGACGGAGGATGAGGGGAGACTTAATAGAGGTGTATAAAATTATGAAAGGCATAGATAGGGTGAACGGTGGGAAGCTTTTCCCCGGGTCGGTGGTGACGTTCACGAGGGGTCATAGGTTCAAGGTGAAGGGGGGGAGGTTTAACACAGATATCAGAAGGACATATTTCACACAGAGGGTCGTGGGGGCCTGGAATGTGTTGCCGGGCAAGGTGGTGGAGGCGGACACACTGGGAACGTTTAAGACTTATCTAGACAGCTATATGAACGGAGTGGGAATGGAGGGATACAAAAGAGTGGTCTAGTTTGGGACCAGGGAGCGGCGCGGGCTAATTGTTCCTGGTTTCTCGTTTCAAGGCTTCATTCTACGATCATCTTGCTGGTGCCAGTACAGAGTGAGACTGCGGATAGTTGGGAACCTGTCTCGGGGGCAGGGAATTCATATGGTGTTCGTGGAAGTGGAAATGACTAGGGTTGGGAAGCATTTTCCGATCGGGGCCATTGTGATCTCCTGGACTCGTTTCGATCGCCTCAGGGGGTCGGAGAGGAATTTCCCAGATTTTTTTTCCCCATATTGGCCCTGGGGTTTTCACTCTGGGTTTTCGCCTCTCCCTGGAGATCACATGGTCTGGAATGGGGGGGTGGGGGTGAGTTAATAGGTTGTAATGAACAAAGCATCGTAGCTGTGAGGGACAGCTCGGTGGATAGGATATTGGTATGTAGATAGGCTGGAAAATTGGGCGGGGATCCTGGATTCAGGATTCAATCCTGGACCGGGGAGCGGCGCGGGCTTGGAGGGCCGAAGGGCCTGTTCCTGTGCTGTATTGTTCTTTGTTCTTTGTTGTTGTCCCCGCGCCCCCCCCTCCCCGCGCCCGCCCTCCCCCGCACGCACCCTCCCCCGCGCACCCCTCCCCCCCACGCCCACTCCCCCGCACGCCCCCCTCCATCGCGCCCCCCTCCGCCGCGCCCCCCTTCCCCGCGCCCCCCTCCCCCCCACGCCCCCTCCCCGCACCCCGTTCCCCCGCGTTCCCCCCTCCCACATACGCCACCTCCTCCGCACCCCCCTCACCCGCGCCCCACCCTCCCCCGCACACCCGCGCCCCCTCCCCCCCACACGCCCTCCCCCGCACCCACCTCCCCCTGCGCGACCCCCTCCCCCGCGCGACACCCTCCCCCTCCCCCGCGCGCCCCCTCCCCGCGCGCCCCCTCCCCCGCGCTCCCCCTCCCCCGCACCCCCCCTCCCCTCCCCGCACCCCACCTCCACTCCCCCGCCCCCCTCCCCTCCCCCTCCCTCCCTCCCCCGCACCCCTCCCCTCTCCTCCCCCGCACCCCTCCCTCGCACCCCTCCCTCTCCTCCCCCGCACCCCCCTCCCCTCTCCCGCACCGCCCTCGCCTCCTCCGCACCCCCCTTCCCCCGCACCCCTCCCCTCCCCCGCACCGCCCCTCCCCCGCACCCCCCCATCCCCCGCACCCCCCTCCCCTCCCCCGCACCCCTCCCCTTCCCCACACACCCCCTCCCCCGCACCACCCCCTCCCCTACCCCGCCTCCCCCTCCCCTCCCCCGCACGCCCCCCGCGCCACCCCCTCCCCCGCCCACCCCCGCGTCCCCCTCGCCCCGCGCATCCCCGCACCCCCTCCCCCCCATGCCCCCTCCTCCCCCGCGCGCCCCCCTCCCCCCGCGCGAACCCCCTCCCCACGCCCCCTCCCCCCCACGCCTCCTCCCCCACACCCCCCTCCCCCGCCCCCCTCCCCCGAGCGCCCCGCTCCCCCCCGCCCCCGCACGTCCCCATCCCCCGCGCTCCCCCGAACCCCCTCTACCTCCCCTCCCCCGCACCCCCCTTCCCATCCCCCGCACCCCCACTCCCCTGCACCCCTCCCTACCCTCCCCCGCACCCCCCCTCCCCCGCAGCCCCCCCTCCCCCGCCACCCCCCTCCCCCGCACCCCCCCTCCCCCGCACCCCCCCCGCACCCCACTCCCCCGCACCCCCCCTCCCCCGCACCCCCCTCCCCTCCCCCGCACCCTCCCCTCCCCCGCACCCTCCCCTCCCCCGCACCCTCCCCTCCCCCGCACCCTCCCCTCCCCCGCACCCCCCCTCCCCTCCCCCGCAGCCCCCCCTCCCCCGCAGCCCCCCCTCCCCCGCAGCGCCCCCTCCCCCGCACCCCCCCCACACCCCACCCTGAGACATTTCAGATCCCGTATCTATGAAAGTTAGTCAGAGAGTCATCGAGGTTTACAGCATGGAAACAGGCCCTTCGACACAACTTACCACTCTTTTTTTTAACCACTAAGCTACTCCCAATTGTCCGCATTTGGCCCATTTCCCTCTGTACCCATCTTACCCATGTAACTGTCTAAATGCTTTGTATCAGACAAAATTGTACCCACCTCTGCTATTGCCTCTGGCAGCTTGTTCCAGACACTCATTACCCTCTGTGTGAAAAATGTGCCCCCCTCTGGATCCTTCTGTATCTCTCCCCTCTCACCTTAAACCTGTACCTCTTGTTTTAGACTCCCCTCCCTTTGGGAAAAGATGTTGACTATCTCGCCGATACAAGACCCAGGGGTCGATTCTCCCAACAAAGTTCTAAGTGCTGAATTGGCTGGAAAACTGGTGTAAATCACGCTGGGTTTTTTTCCGTGGGAGTTCAGACTCGAATCTCCCACAATCTGTGCAACGCAGAGGCCACAACAGTGAATATCATTAAAAGATCGGGGGCCGGAGCCTATTCAGGCCGGAGTCTGACAGTTCCTGAACTCTGTGCATGTGCAGTGGCCCCGATCTGTCAGCCTGCAGTTTGCCAGACAGCTCGATCGATGGCCAGCCCATTGCCGATGAGCTGAGTCTGTGTGATTCCCCCCATTGGTGATGAGCTGGGTCTGTGTGATTCCCGCATTGGTGATGAGCTGGATCTGTGTGATTCCCCCCATTGGTGATGAGCGGAGTCTGTGTGATTCCCCCCATTCGTGATGAGCTGGGTCTTGTATTTAATTAATTATTTTTCTCTATTTCTTCTCCCCAGGAATTTGAATTTTGAAGACTGAAATGTGACTCGGATCCCTTGGACCAGAGATTTTCTCCAGAGGAGGATGATGAACTGAGGCCTGTTCCACAGGCCACACTCGTGTGTTGTTGTCTCTGTATTACCCCGAACGCGGTGGGGGCTGGAGTTTGAAGACCTGCGGTTCAAATCGCCAAGCTTTGCAATTCGTCACAAATATGTTAACCCTTTGGTGGATGACAAACAGAAAATTAATTCTGTCATATGAAATGGTCTATTAGTTTGTTCTGTATCCAAAATAACAGGAGTGTAAGACAGAGCAATGAAGCTAATTATTAAATAGAATGCACAGACACCTTTACAATTCAGTGTTAGAAGTTGAGCCTTTCGTCACTCTAATTCCTAGGAGGGGGTGGTGGTGAATTTCTGCCTCTCTCACTCTGTATCTCTCTGTCACTCTCTCTGTCTCTCTCACTTTGTGTGAATCAGTATCCGTGATGTCTCTATGCGCTGATGGATTATGTTTTTTAAAAGGATAAAAGCAAATTACTGCGGCTGCTGGAATCTGAAACCAAAAGAGGAATCGCTGGAAAATCTCAGCATGTCTGGCAGCATCTGTAAGGAGAGGAAAGAGCTGACGTTTCGAGTCCAGGTGACCCTTTGTTAAAGCTCAAAGCTCCTTACAGATACTGCCATGTTTTTAAAAGGGTTTCGCTCAGCTTCAAGAGGGAGTTTAACCCCTCAGAACAAAGAACAAAGAACAAAGAACAATACAGCACAGGAGCAGGCCCTTCGGCCCTCCAAGCCCGCGCCGCTCCCCGGTCCAGGATTGAATCCTGAATCCAGGATCCCCGCCCAATTTTCCAGCCTATCTACATACCAATATCCTATCCACCGAGCTGTCCCTCACAGCTACGACGCTTTGTTCATTACAACCTATTAACTCACCCCCACCCCTCCATTCCAGACCATGTGATCTCCAGGGAGAGGCGAAAACCCAGAGTGAAAAATCCCAGGGCCAATATGGGGAAAAAAAATCTGGGAAATTCCTCTCCGACCCCCTGAGGCGATCGAAACGAGTCCAGGAGATCACAATGGCCCTGATCAGAAAATGCTTCCCAACCCTAGTCATTTCCACTTCCACGAACACCATATGAATTCCCTGCCCCCGAGACAGGTTCCCAACTATCCGCAGTCTCGCTCTGTACTGGCACCAGCAAGATGATCATAGAATGAAGCCTTGAAACGAGAAACAAGGAACAATTAGCCCGCGCCGCTCCCTGGTCCAGACTAGACCACTCTTTTGTATCCCTCCATTCCCACTCCGTTCATATAGCTGTCTAGATAAGTCTTAAACGTTCCCAGTGTGTCCGCCTCCACCACCTTGCCCGGCAACACATTCCAGGCCCCACGACCCTCTGTGTGAAATATGTCCTTCTGATATCTGTGTTAAACCTCCCCCCCTTCACCTTGAACCTATGACCCCTCGTGAACGTCACCACCGACCCGGGGAAAAGCTTCCCACCGTTCACCCTATCTATGCCTTTCATAATTTTATACACCTCTATTAAGTCTCCCCTCATCCTCCGTCTTTCCAAGGAGAACAACCCCAGTTTCCCCAATCTCTCCTCATAACCAAGCCCCTCCATACCAGGCAACATCCTGGTAAACCTCCTCTGTACTCTCTCCAAAGCCTCCACGTCCTTCTGGTTGTGTGGCGACCAGAACTGGACGCAGTATTCCAAATGCGGCCGAACCAACGTTCTATACATCTGCAACATCAGACCCCAACTCTTATACTCTATGCCCCGTCCTATAAAGGCAAGCATGCCATATGCCTTCTTCACCACCTTCTCCACCTGTGACGTCACCTTCAAAGATCTGTGGACTTGCACACCCAGGTCCCTCTGCGTCTCTGCACCCTTTATGGTTCTTCCATTTATCGTGTAGCTCCTCCCTACATTATTCCCACCAAAATGCATCACTTCGCATTTGTCAGGATTGAACTCCATCTGCCATTTCCTTGCCCAAATTTCCAGCCTATCTATATCCTTCTGTAGCCTCTGACAATGTTCCTCACTATCTGCAAGTCCTGCCAGTTTTGTGTCGTCCGCAAACTTACTGATCACCCCAGTTACTCCTTCTTCCAGATCATTTATATAAATCACAAACAGCAGAGGTCCCAATACAGAGCCCTGCGGAACACCACGAGTCACATGCCTCCAGCCGGAAAAAGACCCTTCCACTACCACCCTCTGTCTTCTATGACCAAGCCAGTTCTCCACCGATCTAGCCACCTCCCCCTTTATCCCATGGGATCCAACCTTTTTCACTAGCCTACCATGAGGGACTTTGTCAAACGCTTTACTAAAGTCCATATAGACAACATCCACGGCCCTTCGTCAACCATTTTGGTCACTTCTTCAAAAAACACCACCAGGTTAGTGAGGCATGACCTCCCTCTCACAAAACCATGCTGACTATCGTTAATGAGTTTATTCCTTTCTAAATGCGCATACATCCTCTCTCTAAGAACCTTCTCCAACAACTTCCCCACCACGGACGTCAAGCTCAGGGGCCTATAATTACCCGGGTTATCCTTCCTACCCTTCTTAAATAACGGGACCACATTTGCTATCCTCCAATCCTCTGGGACCTCACCTGTGTCCAGTGACGAGACAAAGATTTGCGTCAGAGGCACAACGATTTCACCTCTCGTCTCCCTGAGCAGCCTTGGATAGATTCCATCAGGCCCTTGGGATTTGTCAGTCTTTATATTCTCTAACAAACCTAACACCTCCTCCTTTGTAATGGAGATTTTCTCCAACGGTTCAACACTCCCCTCCGAGACACTCCCAGTCAACACATCCCTCTCCTTTGTGAATACCGACGCAAAGTATTCATTTTGGATCTCCCCTACTTTTTTTGGGCTCCAAGCATAAGTCCCCACTTTTGTCCCTGAGAGGTCCGATTTTTTCCCTAACAACCCTTTTGTTCCTAACATATGAATAAAATGCCTTGGGATTCTCCTTAATCCTGTCTGCCAAGAACATTTCATGACCCCTTTTTGCTCTTCTAATTCCCCGTTTGAGTATTTTCCTACTTTCATTGTACTCCTCCAGAGCTCCCTCCGTTTTTAGCTGCTTGGACCTAACATACGCCTCTCTTTTCCTTTTGACCAGTCCCTCAATTTCCCTGGTTATCCACGGTTCTCTAATCCTACCCTTCCTATCCTTCTTTTTTACAGGCACATGCTTGTCCTGTAGCCCTAACAACCGTTCCTTAAAAGACTGCCACATACCAGATGTGGATTTACCCTCAAACAACCTCTCCCAATCAAGAGCTGCCAATTTCTGCCTGATCCCAATAAAGTTAGCCTTCCCCCAATCCAACCCAAGAAGACTGGGAAATCTCCAGATTTGGGACAACACGCGCACACACAAACACATCCACACTGATATGGATTATATATGTATAATATATATATATACACACACAGACACACACAGTGATACACACTGACACACACACACACACAGTGATACACACTGACACACACACACAGTAATACACACTGACCCACACACACACACACACAGTAATACACACTGACCCACACACAGACAGTGATGCACACTGACCCACAGACACACAGTGATGCACACTGACACACAGACACACAGTGATACACACTGACCACACTCACACAGTGATACACACTGACCCCCCCACACACAGTGATACACACTGACCCACACACACAAGGTGATGCACACTGACACACACACACACACACACACACACACACACAGTGACACACACACAGTGGCACACACACGGTGATACACACTGATACACACTGCCCCCCGCACACAGTGATGCACACTGACACACACACACACACTTTGACACACGCACACAGTGATACATACTGACACACACACACACAGTGATGCACACTGACACACACACACACACTTTGACACACGCACACAGTGATACATACTGACACACACACACAGTGATGCACACTGACGCACACACACACAGTGATACACACTGACACGCACACACACAGTGACACACACTGACACACACACAGTGACACACACTGACACACACACACACACACAGTGATGCACACTGACACACTCACACACACACAGTGAGACACACTGACGCACACACACACAGTGGCACACAGTGACACACACACAGTGACACACACACACAGTGACACACACACAGTGATGCACACTGACACACACACACAGTGATGCACACTGACGCACACACACACAGTGGCACACACTGACACACACACACAGTGACACACACACACAGTGACACACACACACACAGTGATGCACACTGACTCACACACACACATACACAGTGATACACACTGACCCCCACACACACACTGATACACACTGACCCACACACACACATTGACACACACTGACACACACACAGTGATACACACTGACACACACACACACACAGTGATCCACACTGACCCACACACACACAGTGATACACACTGACACACACACACACAGTGGCATACAGTGACACACACGCACACAGTGATACTCACTGACACACGCAAACACAGTGACACACACTGACACAAACACACACAGTGATACACACTGTCCCCCACACACAGTGATACACACTGACCAAACACACACACAGTGAAACACACTGACACACACAAACACACACTGATACACACCCACACACACACACACACACACACACAAACTGTGATGCACACGGACCCACACAAACACACAGTGACATACACTGACCCACACACACACAGTGACACACACTGACCCACACAAACACAGTGATACACACTGACCCACACACCCACAGTGATACACACTGACCCACACACCCACAGTGATACACACTGACCCCCCTCACACAGTGATACTCACTGACCCACACACCCACAGTGATACACACTGACCCACACACACACAGTGATACACACTGACCCCCCTCACACAGTGATACACACTGACCCACACACCCACAGTGATACACACTGACCCACACACACACAGTGATACACACTGACCCCCCTCACACAGTGATACTCACTGACCCACACACCCACAGTGATACACATTGACCCACACACACACAGTGATACACACTGACCCCCCTCACACAGTGATACACACTGACACACACACACACAGTGATGCACACTGACACACAGTGATACACACTGACCCACACACACACAGTGATACACACTGACCCCCACACAGACAGGGATACACACTGACACACACACACACAGTGATGCACACTGACCCACACACTCACACACACAGTGATACACACTGACACACAGTGATACACACTGTCATACACACACACAGTGATACACACTGACCCACACACACTCAGTGATACACACTGACACACACACACACGGTGATACACACTGACACACACACACACACAGTGATACACACTGTCATACACACACACACAGTGATACACGCTGACACACACACATACAGTGATACACACTGACACGCACACACAGTGATACACACTGACACATACACACACAGTGATACACACTGACCCACACACACACAGTGATACACACTGACACACACACACACACACACAGTGATACACACTGACACACACACACAGTGATACACACTGACACATACACACACAGTGATACACACTGACCCACACACACACAGTGATACACACTGACACACGCACACACACAGTGATACACACTGACACACACACACAGTGATACACACTGACACATACACACAGTGATACACACTGACACACACACACACACAGTGATACACACTAACACATACACACACAGTGATACACACTGACACACACACACACAGTGATACACACTGACACACACACACAGTGACACACACTGACCCACACACACACACAGTGATACACACTGACACGCACACAGTGACACACACTGACCCACACACACAGTGATAAACACTGACAAACACACACAAACACACACACAGTGACACACACTGACCCACACACACAGTGATACACACTGACACACACACACACAAACACACACACAGTGATACACACTGACACACACACACTCTGACACACACACGCAGTGACACACACTGACACACTGACACACACACACACACAGTGATACACACTGACACACGCACACAGTGATACACACTGACACACACACACACAGTGATACATACTGACACACACAGTGACAGAAACTGACTCACACACACAGTGATACGCACTGACCCACACACACACACACACACACACACACACACAGTGATGCACACTGACACACACACTCACACACAGTGACACTGTCGCTCACACACGCAGTGATACACGCTGACACACACACAGTGATACACACTGACACACACACAATGACACGCACTGACACACACACACAGTGATACACACTGACACACACACACACCCAGTGATACACATTGACACACACACACAGTGACACACAGACAGTGATACACACTGACACACACACACAGTGACACACACAAAGTGACACACAGACAGTGGTACACACTGACACACACACACAGTGATACACACTGACCCACACACACACACATTGATGCACACTGACACACACACTCACACACACAGTGACACACACTGACACACATATCGGCAATGACCCTCACACACACTGATACACACACACACAGTGACACACACTGACAAAAACACACAGTGATACACACTGACACACACACACACACACACACACACACAGTGATACACACTGACGCACACACACACACACAGTGACACACACTGACACGCACACACACAGTGAGACACACTGACACACACACAGTGACACACTGACACGCACACACACAGTGAGACACACTGACACACACACAGTGACACACTGACACGCACACACACAGTGAGACACACTGACACACACACACAGTGACACACAGTGACACACACACAGTGATACACAGTGACCCACACACACACATTGACACTCACTGACACACACACACACAGTGATACACACTGACACACACACACACAGTGACACACACACAGTGACGCACACTGACACGCACAGTGACACACACACAGTGATATACACTGACACACACACACAGTGATACATACTGACACACACAGTGACACACACTGACCCACACTCACACAGTGATAAACATTGACCCACACACACACACATTGATAATCACTGACACACACACACACACACACACAGTGATACACACTGACACACACACAATGACACGAACTGGCACACACACACAGTGATACACACTGACACAAACACACCCAGTGATACACATTGACACACACACACACACACACACAGTGACACACAGACAGTGAATCACACTGACACACACACACAGTGATGCACACTGACACACACACTCACACACACAGTGACACACACTGACACACACATCGGCACTGAGCCTCACACACACTGATACACACACACACAGTGATACACACTGACAAAAACACACAGTGATACACACTGACACACACACACACACACACACACACACAGTGATACACACTGACACACACACACAGTGATACACACTGACACACACAGTGACACACACTGACACGCACACACACAGTGAGACACACTGACACACACACAGTGACACACATTGACGCGCACACACACAGTGAGACACATTGACACACACACAGTGATACACACTGACACACACACAGTGACACACACTGACACGCACACATACAGTGACACACACTGACACACACACACACACAGTGATACACACTGACCCACACACACACATTGACACACACTGACCCACACACACACACAGTGATACACACTGACAATCACACACAGTGATACACACTGACACACACACAGTGACACACACTGACTCTCTCACACACACACAGTGATACACACTGACACATACACACACAGTGATGCACACTGACACACACACTTACACACAGTGACACTGTCGCTCACACACGCAGTGATACACACTGACACACACACAATGACACGCACTGACACACACACAGTGATACACACTGACACACACACACAGTGATACACACTGACACACACACAGTGATACACACTGACACAAACACACCCAGTGTTACACATTGACACACACACACACACACACACACACACAGTGACACACAGACAGTGATACACACTGACGCACATACACACAGTGATACACGCTGGCACACACACACACAGTGATACACACTGACACACACACACCCAGTGTTACACATTGACACACACACAGTGACACACACACAGTGACACACAGACAGTGATACACACTGACACACACACACACTGATACACACTGACCCACACACACACACAGTGATGCACACTGACACACACACTCACACACACAGTGACACACACTGACACGAAAGTCGGCACTGACCCTCACTCACACAGATACACACACACACACACAGTGACACACACTGACAAAAACACACAGTGATACACACTGACACACACACACACACTGTGATACACACTGACGCACACACACACACACACAGTGACACACACTGACATGCACACACACAGTGAGACACACCGACACACACACAGTGATACACACTGACACGCACACATACAGTGAGACACACTGACACACACAGTGATACACACTGACCCACACACAGTGACTCACACTGACTCTCACACACACACAGTGACACACACACAGTGATGCACACTGACACACACACTCACACACAGTGACACTGTCGCTCACACACGCAGTGATACCCACTGACACACACACACAATGACACGCACTGACAACCACACACAGTGATACACACTGACACACACACACAGTGATACACACTGACACACACACACACAGTGATTCACACTGACACACACACACACAGTGATACACACTGACACACACACACAGTGATACACACTGACACACACACACACACACACACAGTGATACACACTGACACACACACACACAGTGATACACACTGACACACACACACAGTGATACACACTGACACAAACACACCCAGTGTTACACATTGACACACACAGTGACACACAGACAGTGATACACACTGACACACACACACAGTGACACACACTGACACACACACACACAGTGATACACGCTGACACACACACACACACAGTGATCCACACTGACCCACACACACACAGTGATACACACTGACACACACACACACAGTGGCATACAGTGACACACACGCACACAGTGATACTCACTGACACACGCAAACACAGTGACACACACTGACACAAACACACACTGATACACACTGACACAAACACACCCAGTGTTACACATTGACACACACAGTGACACACACACACTGATACACACTGACCCACACACACACATTGACACACACTGACACACACACAGTGATACACACTGACACACACACACACACAGTGATCCACACTGACCCACACACACACAGTGATACACACTGACACACACACACACAGTGGCATACAGTGACACACACGCACACAGTGATACTCACTGACACACGCAAACACAGTGACACACACTGACACAAACACACACAGTGATACACACTGTCCCCCACACACAGTGATACACACTGACCAAACACACACACAGTGAAACACACTGACACACACAAACACACACTGATACACACCCACACACACACACACACACACACACAAACTGTGATGCACACGGACCCACACAAACACACAGTGACATACACTGACCCACACACACACAGTGACACACACTGACCCACACAAACACAGTGATACACACTGACCCACACACCCACAGTGATACACACTGACCCACACACCCACAGTGATACACACTGACCCCCCTCACACAGTGATACTCACTGACCCACACACCCACAGTGATACACACTGACCCACACACACACAGTGATACACACTGACCCCCCTCACACAGTGATACACACTGACCCACACACCCACAGTGATACACACTGACCCACACACACACAGTGATACACACTGACCCCCCTCACACAGTGATACTCACTGACCCACACACCCACAGTGATACACATTGACCCACACACACACAGTGATACACACTGACCCCCCTCACACAGTGATACACACTGACACACACACACACAGTGATGCACACTGACACACAGTGATACACACTGACCCACACACACACAGTGATACACACTGACCCCCACACAGACAGGGATACACACTGACACACACACACACAGTGATGCACACTGACCCACACACTCACACACACAGTGATACACACTGACACACAGTGATACACACTGTCATACACACACACAGTGATACACACTGACCCACACACACTCAGTGATACACACTGACACACACACACACGGTGATACACACTGACACACACACACACACAGTGATACACACTGTCATACACACACACACAGTGATACACGCTGACACACACACATACAGTGATACACACTGACACGCACACACAGTGATACACACTGACACATACACACACAGTGATACACACTGACCCACACACACACAGTGATACACACTGACACACACACACACACACACAGTGATACACACTGACACACACACACAGTGATACACACTGACACATACACACACAGTGATACACACTGACCCACACACACACAGTGATACACACTGACACACGCACACACACAGTGATACACACTGACACACACACACAGTGATACACACTGACACATACACACAGTGATACACACTGACACACACACACACACAGTGATACACACTAACACATACACACACAGTGATACACACTGACACACACACACACAGTGATACACACTGACACACACACACAGTGACACACACTGACCCACACACACACACAGTGATACACACTGACACGCACACAGTGACACACACTGACCCACACACACAGTGATAAACACTGACAAACACACACAAACACACACACAGTGACACACACTGACCCACACACACAGTGATACACACTGACACACACACACACAAACACACACACAGTGATACACACTGACACACACACACTCTGACACACACACGCAGTGACACACACTGACACACTGACACACACACACACACAGTGATACACACTGACACACGCACACAGTGATACACACTGACACACACACACACAGTGATACATACTGACACACACAGTGACAGAAACTGACTCACACACACAGTGATACGCACTGACCCACACACACACACACACACACACACACACACAGTGATGCACACTGACACACACACTCACACACAGTGACACTGTCGCTCACACACGCAGTGATACACGCTGACACACACACAGTGATACACACTGACACACACACAATGACACGCACTGACACACACACACAGTGATACACACTGACACACACACACACCCAGTGATACACATTGACACACACACACAGTGACACACAGACAGTGATACACACTGACACACACACACAGTGACACACACAAAGTGACACACAGACAGTGGTACACACTGACACACACACACAGTGATACACACTGACCCACACACACACACATTGATGCACACTGACACACACACTCACACACACAGTGACACACACTGACACACATATCGGCAATGACCCTCACACACACTGATACACACACACACAGTGACACACACTGACAAAAACACACAGTGATACACACTGACACACACACACACACACACACACACACAGTGATACACACTGACGCACACACACACACACAGTGACACACACTGACACGCACACACACAGTGAGACACACTGACACACACACAGTGACACACTGACACGCACACACACAGTGAGACACACTGACACACACACAGTGACACACTGACACGCACACACACAGTGAGACACACTGACACACACACACAGTGACACACAGTGACACACACACAGTGATACACAGTGACCCACACACACACATTGACACTCACTGACACACACACACACAGTGATACACACTGACACACACACACACAGTGACACACACACAGTGACGCACACTGACACGCACAGTGACACACACACAGTGATATACACTGACACACACACACAGTGATACATACTGACACACACAGTGACACACACTGACCCACACTCACACAGTGATAAACATTGACCCACACACACACACATTGATAATCACTGACACACACACACACACACACACAGTGATACACACTGACACACACACAATGACACGAACTGGCACACACACACAGTGATACACACTGACACAAACACACCCAGTGATACACATTGACACACACACACACACACACACAGTGACACACAGACAGTGAATCACACTGACACACACACACAGTGATGCACACTGACACACACACTCACACACACAGTGACACACACTGACACACACATCGGCACTGAGCCTCACACACACTGATACACACACACACAGTGATACACACTGACAAAAACACACAGTGATACACACTGACACACACACACACACACACACACACACAGTGATACACACTGACACACACACACAGTGATACACACTGACACACACAGTGACACACACTGACACGCACACACACAGTGAGACACACTGACACACACACAGTGACACACATTGACGCGCACACACACAGTGAGACACATTGACACACACACAGTGATACACACTGACACACACACAGTGACACACACTGACACGCACACATACAGTGACACACACTGACACACACACACACACAGTGATACACACTGACCCACACACACACATTGACACACACTGACCCACACACACACACAGTGATACACACTGACAATCACACACAGTGATACACACTGACACACACACAGTGACACACACTGACTCTCTCACACACACACAGTGATACACACTGACACATACACACACAGTGATGCACACTGACACACACACTTACACACAGTGACACTGTCGCTCACACACGCAGTGATACACACTGACACACACACAATGACACGCACTGACACACACACAGTGATACACACTGACACACACACACAGTGATACACACTGACACACACACAGTGATACACACTGACACAAACACACCCAGTGTTACACATTGACACACACACACACACACACACACACACAGTGACACACAGACAGTGATACACACTGACGCACATACACACAGTGATACACGCTGGCACACACACACACAGTGATACACACTGACACACACACACCCAGTGTTACACATTGACACACACACAGTGACACACACACAGTGACACACAGACAGTGATACACACTGACACACACACACACTGATACACACTGACCCACACACACACACAGTGATGCACACTGACACACACACTCACACACACAGTGACACACACTGACACGAAAGTCGGCACTGACCCTCACTCACACAGATACACACACACACACACAGTGACACACACTGACAAAAACACACAGTGATACACACTGACACACACACACACACTGTGATACACACTGACGCACACACACACACACACAGTGACACACACTGACATGCACACACACAGTGAGACACACCGACACACACACAGTGATACACACTGACACGCACACATACAGTGAGACACACTGACACACACAGTGATACACACTGACCCACACACAGTGACTCACACTGACTCTCACACACACACAGTGACACACACACAGTGATGCACACTGACACACACACTCACACACAGTGACACTGTCGCTCACACACGCAGTGATACCCACTGACACACACACACAATGACACGCACTGACAACCACACACAGTGATACACACTGACACACACACACAGTGATACACACTGACACACACACACACAGTGATTCACACTGACACACACACACACAGTGATACACACTGACACACACACACAGTGATACACACTGACACACACACACACACACACACAGTGATACACACTGACACACACACACACAGTGATACACACTGACACACACACACAGTGATACACACTGACACAAACACACCCAGTGTTACACATTGACACACACAGTGACACACAGACAGTGATACACACTGACACACACACACAGTGACACACACTGACACACACACACACAGTGATACACGCTGACACACACACACACAGTGATACATACTGACAGACACACACCCAGTGTTACTCATTGACACACACACAGTGACACACACACAGTGACACACAGACAGTGGTACACACTGACACACACACACACTGATACACACTGACCCACACACACACACAGTGATGCACACTGACACACACACTCACACACACAGTGACACACACTGACAAGAACATCGGCACTGACCCTCACACACTGATACACACACACACAGTGACACACATTGACAACAACACACAGTGATACACACTGACACACACACACTGTGATACACACTGACGCACACACACACACAGTGACACACACTGACATGCACACACACAGTGAGACACACTGACACACACACAGTGACACACACTGACACGCACACACACAGTGAGACACACTGACACACACACACACAGTGACACACACTGACACACACACAGTGATACACACTGACACACTCACACAGTGACACACACTGACACACACACAGTGACACACACTGACTCACACACACACAGTGACACACACACAGTGATACACACTGACACACATACACAGTGACACACACTGACACACACACAGTGACACACACTGACACACACACACACACACAGTGACACACACTGACACACACACAGTGATACACACTGACACACACACACAGTGACACACACTGACACACACACAGTGATACACACTGACACACACACAGTGACACACACTGACTCACACACACTGACTCACACACACACACACACACAGTGACACACACACAGTGATACACACTGACACACACACACAGTGACACACACTGACACACACACAGTGATACACACTGACACACACACAGTGACACACACTGACACACACACAGTGACACACACTGACCCTCACACACTGACACCAGCTTCCTGATTGGTTGAAGTGTTTGTCACTCCCGGATTTGCTCTGGGGGCGGGGCCGTTAGCTGCTGGTGTTCTGATTGGCTGACACGGCTGTCATTCAGAAAGCTCAGCCTCTGATTGGCTCACCCGCTGTCAGTCAAAGTGCGGAGACCAGTCATTGGTGGACTTGGCTGTCAGGAAGTGAGCGGCAATTCTGATTGGCTGATTCGTGCAGTAGTCGATCTGGGGTCCGATTGGCTGAGGCGATCATTTAGCAATCCAGTCTCTGATTGGCTGAGGCGGCGATTTCGTGATCCCGCTCTGTGATTGGCTGAGGTGGTGATTTAGTGATCCCGCTCTGTGATTGGCTGAGGTGGTGATTTAGTGATCCCGCTCTGTGATTGGCTGAGGCTGTGATTTAGTGATCCCGCTCTGTGATTGGCTGAGGCGGTGATTTAGTGATCCCACTCTGTGATTGGCTGAGGTGGTGATTTCGTGATCCCGCTCTGTGATTGGCTGAGGCGGTGATTTAGTGATCCCGCTCTGTGATTGGCTGAGGTGGTGATTTAGTGATCCCGCTCTGTGATTGGCTGAGGCGGTGATTTAGCGATCCTGCTCTGTGATTGGCTGAGGCGGTGATTTAGTGATCCCGCTCTGTGATTGGCTGAGGCGATGATTTAGTGATCCCGCTCTGTGATTGGCTGTCAGTCAGTTTTGTTTCTTCATTAATTGAATAATTGATGTCAGCGGATATTTCACCGCGATCCTGATCTGCTCCCTGAACTTGGATTGAGTCACCGCGTAAATAAATGTGTTTGTGCAGCAATTTATATCCCGCAGCATAAATCCGACTCGTTGAAATGTGTATTCAGGAAGAGTGAGGTAAATTAATCCTTTCACTGTCGAATAGATAAAACATATAACATACACGGCCCAGAGGAGAATGAAAGCCCCGGAAATGCTGAAGAGTAAAATCATTGACTTCCTTCTGCTCTCCATCTCGGGGTCTCTGCGATTCTCTCCCTGACTCTGAGCCCTCAGTCCCTTCCGGACTCGACTGGTCACCAAAATGTGTCTGACTGTCAGAGCGTTAATCACCAGGATTAAACCGAATGGGAGCAATGGGGTTAAAACCTGATCAAACCAGGAAAATCCAACCCAGCCAGGATCAGTCCAATAGCTTGTCTTTGTCACACAGCCCCACTGGACATTGTCCATTATCCACCCAGGTTCCTGTGTAAAGTACCCGGGGATGTTTCTCACAGAGAGCAGGAGGCCGGTTGTTGCCAGAACCACAGCCGCAGTTTTCCCGGTGCAATATTTAGTTTTCAGTTTCTGGCAGCGAATGGCCACAAATCGATCAAAGGAGAAAGTGATGGTGAACCAGACTGAACAGTCTGTGGCTGCAGACTGCAGGACAGAGCGAACACGACACACAGAGGTGAGGGACAGGAAACTCAGCGGGAAATAATAAACATTTATCCTGCCGAGAATGGGGTTAAAGATGATGAAGAGCAGATCCGCCGCTGCCATGGCGACCAGGTAGCGAGTGGTGCAGGTGGAGAGGCCACACTTTCCCCGACTCAGGATCACAATTCCCACTAAATTAACTGTCAGTGAAAAAGGGACAAGGGGCGGGAAATGAGTGAGTGAACATTCCCCATGTGTGAAGCCACAGTAAGGAGAGGATTTCAGCATCAATCCAATGGGGTTCCCGGGGTGGCGGTGTTGTTGGAGGAGTTGTGTTAGAGATTAACATTGCAGATTGGAAAGTAGCCAATGTAACCCCGCTGGTTAAGTAGGGACTGGGGGACAGGAAGCTGTGAATTACACATCTCTCACTTTGATGGAGCAAATCTGCACATTCTCATCATTCAAATATTTCACACAGATTGCATTTCTCACCTGATGTGTTTTCCAGGGTTAATTCAGACTGGACGGGTTTCCCAATTAGACCCAAAGTGGACAGAGATAGAATCTGCAATCCCTTCCTGCACCCAATTATCAGAGCCCACCCCGGATTGAACACCTCTCTGGACTGGACAGCTGGTGGAGTTGGAAGTCAATTCAGGATTTTTCTATTTAACTTCCCCTCTCCAGATTTCATCCCCATTCTGACTCTCCCCCACTGCTTTTCTGCTTCTAATTTACAGATTGTATCCTCTGTCCGTCTCTTTTTTCCTTTCTTCTCTCCCTCTCTCTTTGCCTTCTCCTTTGCTTCCCTATCTATCTCTTCCTAAATTCTTCTTCTCTCCGACCAGCTTTATTCCCTCTATCTGGATTTCTCTCTTATCCAGTGCGTTTCCATTCTTCATTCACATTATAACTTTACCCCATATCTCCCTATCGCTCTCCAATTGTTCTCTCTCTCCTCCTGTTTCTCCCCATATCTCTCTATCTCACCCCAGTATTGCTCTCTCCATCTCGCTTTCTCCCCATTCCTGTTCACCTCCCTCCAGAATCTCTCCCTATCCAGCTTTCTTTGTGGGGATTTTAAGCACAGCATGATCCCATGGGCAGCACTGTGACCATATCCAGAGGGGACAAAGTGGTTGGGGTGGGGGGTGGGAGACATGTCATTCCCCCAGCCTCGCGCTTGGTGTAATCTTCCACCCAGCTCCATGTGAATTCTGAGTTTGGATACATATCCCCTCAGTGACAGAAAGAGACAAACTCCCCTCTTTAAACTGGGGACAAGCTGTGTCCATTCCTTTGGTAGACTTTTTAAAATGAGCCTCCCAGTAGTTATTTATGAATAAATGAATCGATCTATTGATTGATTTGTGTAAATAAGGAATCTCAGGGCTCTGACTGAGGCTATTCTCCAGAGACAGGAAGCTGGGCACTGACTCCTAACTGGAGACCCCCTCACAGCAATATGATTTGTGGTTATTGGCAGTGTGGCTCAGAAATATTGCATCGCTCCTTTCAACACAGTGCACATGAAAGAGAGGGAAAGAAGCAGAGATATGGACAGAAATAGGAAGTTAGAAGGAGGGATGGAGTAAGAGGTGGTGGGTGTGGTTGCAAAGACCTGGCCCTTGATAAGAACATCCATCTTTCCAATGAGAGAGAGAGATAGTGGCAGGAGGAGAAAAGAGAAGGAGGGAGTGGAGCAGAGACAGAGGGAGACCCGAGGGGAGTGGAAGGTCAAAGCAGAGGTGGTGATGGAGGGAGAGCATTTGAGAAAGAGAGACAGGATGTGAGAGTCTCCAGTGTGTGGTCACTCGCTGCAGCTCCACTCAAACCCTGTCAGATAATCTGGGATGATTTAAAAATTGTCCTGAAGGAATCAGCAGCCGCTTCCCAAACTGAAAGAGGGAGTTGAGCAGCTTCCAGAGACTGAGAGGGGACAGGGGGTGGGCAGGATGGAGCAGGGCTGGCATTTTAATTCAGGTTTAGAAGATTCTCTCTGTGGAACTCTCTCTCTCCATTTCAATGTTTCTGTCTGATTGGAAGAAATGGAGGGAAGGAAAGAGTGAGAGAGAATGAGGAGAACCAAGAACGAGAAGTTATAGAATAATAGAATTATACAGAGCAGAAGAGGCCCTTCAGCCCATCGAGTCTGCACTGTCACATTAGAAATACCTGAAATCCCACCTAACCCCATCTGCCAGCACTTGGCCCAGAGCCCTGAATGTTATGTTGTGCCAAGTGCTCATCCAGATACCTTTTAAAGGATGTGAGGCAACCCACCTCCACCACCCTCCCAGGCAGCGCATCCCAGACCCTCACCACCCTCTGGGGAAAAACATATTTCCTCACACCGCCCCCCCCCCCAAACCTCCTGACCCCCACCGTGAACCTCTGTCCCCTCGTGACTGACCCTTCAGATATGGGGAACAGTTGCTACTTATCCACTCTGTCCATGGCCCTCATAAACTTGTCTACCTCGATCAGGTCGCCCCTCAGTCTTCTCTGCTAAAACGTTAATAACCCAAGACCACGCAACCTCTTTTCATAACGTTGATCTTCCATCCAAGGCAGCATCTTGGTGAATCTCCTCTGTACCCCCATCCAGCGCAAACACATCCTTCCTATAATGTGGCGATGAGAACTGCACACAGTACTCCAGCTGGGGCCTCACCAAAGATCGAGACAATTCCAAGATTACTTCCCTGCTTTTGTCATCTATGCCTCGATTGATAAAGGCAAGTGTCCCATATGCCATTTTCACCACCTTACTAACATGCCCTTCTGCTTTCAAAGATCTGTGGTCAAATACGCCAAGGTCACATTCTGCCATAGATCTTCCTCTCGTCCGACCATTCATTGAGTTCTTCCTTGTCAAATTACTCCTTCCAAAGCGTATCAGCTCACACTTTTCAGGGTTACATTCCATTAAACCGTGTAAAACACAGTCCACATTGCGAACTGCACATTGTGCGATCTTGCTGCAGAACTTGCTTTAAAGGTTGTCTCAGTGTTAAGAGAGAGTTTTATCTTTCCAGGGAAGTGAAGGGAATTCTCCAGACTTGGGACAATGCACACACACAGAGTGGAAGGTGTGTGGGGATTTTTGTTGGGTGCTTTGGGGGAGGGGCTCACAGCAGGTGTGAGGATGGAGGCAGGGGAAGGTCTGTGTCTCATTTGATTAGTTGCACAGTGCAGCTGCTGTGGGATCTTGCTGTGCACACACTGTCCTGGGCCTTTGCCTGCCTTGTAACAATGATCATCCTCTTTGAAAATCGCTCACTGACTGCAAAGAAGGCTCCAAGGCCTTGAATATAAAAAAGCTTCAACTTGAACAATGGGACTGAGGGAGTTCATGATCACTTTCTGCAGAGGAGTGAGGGGACATTCAGCCAATATCGCATTGCTGCCTGTGGGATCTTACTGTGCGACCAATGTTGCAGCCTCAGTTTGTACATTAAAACAAGAAACACACACAGAAAACAATTATCATACACTCTGAACTGAATTTTGAAACTGCCTCTGTGCTTTGGATCTTCCTGTGCACAAGTTGCATCAGAAATCTCTAAATTAACAGCAGTGAGGTCAGATTAACAATTAATCTCATCTCTGTAAATAATTATTGATGGCCTGGAATGAAAGTTCTTTAACTAGAAGCGGGTGTAATTGTGGAATAAAAAATGTGTCTGAAGCAGAGAGATAAATGTGAGGGTGAAATGAAATGCACAGGGTTCTATTTGAATACAGTTTGCTGTGGTGGTGATTGTCGGAGCTCTCGCTCTATGTCTGGTGTTGGGAAGCTGAGCTTGTGAAGTGTGGTCCCTTTAAAAGCTGGTTTTGTGTCCCTTTCAAGCTGCACTTGTGTCAATGCTTGGAGGCTTCAAATGCAGGTACAGACAGAGTACACAGACTGCAACATTTGCAGCAAAGGCCAAGCGTCAGCATCGCCATGGTAACAGGCTTTGCAGGTTTTTGAATTTTGAGTTCAGCCTATCAGTTCAAAGAAGGCACTCAGCTATCAGGAAGCTATCAAATGTTAATTTATTGTTGTTGACAAGATCAGATCACTCCTGGTGCAGGGAAATTCAGAGGTCATCACAGTATAAAAACAGGGGATCAACTGCCTGCCTGCAGTTCAACTGAAGGACTGCCACCTCTCAAAGCCCAGAGAGGGAAAGAGCAGCTCTCTCCAGCTTTGATTATCACTGAATAGACCTCTCCATCTATCGATCTGAATCAGAAGTAACTCGCAAGCAGCGGAATAGAGAGACGAACGACAAAGGTTTTCCTAAATTATGTTCTTTTTTTTCTGTTAATGAATGTCCTTGTGTTTATTTGAACTGCATTCTAGTAGAATCTTACTTTAATCACAATGCTACTTCTTTATCTAAAGTTCCCTGCTGGTTAAATACATAAATTGTTAATTGTTCACTTAAATTGAGTGTCAGATATTTCTGTTGATTAACCACTAAATGTTAATGAAGAACAGTTCACACCTTCCCACACACCTTTCACACATCACAAAGCAAGGTGTTCCTCTTTGGGGAATTTGGCGTGGCTTGTTAAAAGGGCATCAACCTCTGTCTCATGTCACTGTCTCTCTATCTGTGTCTCTGTATCTCCATTGTGTGGCTTGTGAGAGAGAGGGAGTGAGAGAGTTGGGGGACAGGCTGAGGAAAGGCTGATGTTACAGAATGTGGGAGTGAGAGAGAAACGGGAGGATCAGGTTCAACAGGGGGAGAGATAGCTGAACATTGTGGAGTTGGGGTGGAGGGAAAATGTCACAGGATTCGGGGGTAGAGGGTTTCCTGAGAGCAGTAACTGCTGATGTCCCTGTCACATCTTTCCAGAAAGCGTGATGTTCAAACACTCCAGTCCTGAGACAGTCTGTTTTGAAATGTATCCTGAGGAAATGAACAGTTTCTTCCCAGTTGAGGTTTGAGCCACTTGCCGACTGGGCTGGGCGGTGTGGAAACATTGCTACCCATGGGATCGTGCTGTGCATCAATGACTTGCAGCATTTACAGAACTGCAAATGGTAACCACACAACTTAAAAGGGAAATTTGGGAGGGTGGAGGAGATAAAAATCAAACCCCTGGCCTTGGTAAAGACTTATGCTCAATCCCTGTGTCCTGTTTGTGTTTTTAGACAGGGTGGTGCGATTTGGAGGATTTATCATTTTTTATGAGGGAGTGGGTAGGGCAGGGGGTTCAATATCTCGGCCTCTGTCATCACAACGTTCCCTCCCTCTCTCCAACCATTTGCTTCAATGTTGCATCTTGTAGTTCATGTAAAATAAAACCCCCTTGTGATTTGCTGTTGTTTTATTGTTGTGGGGTGTATGAGGGGTGTGCGGATGGGACAGATGGTGGGGAACAGTGGTTCCCTTTTCCCTCTTGCCCCTTCCCTCCGTGTGTGGGATGTTTTGGGGCTGGAAAGGAGAGTTCTGTTTCACTGGGGTGGGGAGAATTCTGTTCTTTGTCCCCAAGGTTTATTGCATCCTCTGGGACTAGGCCTCAATTCAAGGCCTAATCTCAGGGCCCTCAGGATGCCTTTTCCATTCACTTCATTCCATACAGTTACTGTGTTTAATTTTATGAGTTGAATCGTTAAATAAAACTGCAGCAGCCGCGACAATTCATTCCACTCAGGATGCAATTGTCGGTTTTCAAACTCTCCCACCCAACGTTCTTGTTAGATTGTGTTATCAGTGAGGGAGAGAGAGAAAAAGAGGAAGGTGTAAGAGAGAGTGAGAGAGAGAAGGCCGAGAGGAAGGGAGCGGTGAGAAGATAAAGTGTCGGGGGGAGGGGGTTGGGGGGTGAGGGAGGGTGGGTGGGGGGAGAGAGGACGTGTTTAGGGGGTCCTCCACTGTATCATTCCAGCCGAACTCCCCAGTCATTGAAACATATCAACTAGAAGCGTGAGTAGGAGCCTGCGCCACCATTCAATTTTATTGTGGCTGATCATCAAATTTAATAACTTGATTCACCCTGACCCCATATCCTTTTATCCCTTTAGCCCCGAGAGCTATATCTCATTTATTTTTGAAGTCACAGAACGCCTGTGAATTCCACACATTCACCACCCTCTGACTGAAGAAATTTCACCTCCTCTCAGTTCTAAAAAGGTTTTCCCTTATCATCAAACGAAGACAGCGAGTTGTGGACTCCCCCACCATTGGTAACTTTCTTTCTGAATCGACCCGTTCGAATCCTGTTTGAATTTTATAAGTTTCTATGAGATCCCCTCTCACTATTCTGAATGCAATTGTCTTAACAACATTCTGTGGTAGTGAATCCCACACATTCACCACCCTCTGACTGAATAAATTTCTCCCCACCTCAGCTCCAAAAGGTTTGTCCCTAATTCTAAAACTATGACCCCGAGTTCTCGACTCCCCCACCATTGGGAACATTCTTTCTGAATCGACCCTGCCTCATTCTGTTAGAATTTAATACGTTTCTATGAGGTCCCCTCTCACTCTATAAATTTCTACTGAATATAATCCTAACCAATCTAATCTCTCCTCATATTACAGACCTGTCATCCCAGGAATCAGCCTGGTAAACCGTCGCTGTACTTCCTCTATAGCAAGGACATCCTTCCTCAGATCAGGACACCAAAACTGTACAAAACTCTCCAGGTGTGGCCTCACCAATCCTTTATAAATTGCAGCAAATCATCCCTATCCCTCAATAGGAATCATGTCGCTATGAAAGCTTACAGACCATTTAGCTCCATTCCTGCCTGCTGTACCTGCCTGGTTCCGTGCAGTGAATGATGCACGAGGAGACCAAGGTTTTGATGAGAATCCACCTCCCTCAATTTACACCCATTCAATAATAACTTGTCTTCCTAATATTCCTACCAGAGTCGATATCCTCACAGTGATCCACATTAAACTGCATCTGCCATGCGTATGACCACACCCTCAGACTGTCCAAATCACGCTGAATATTCTCTGCACCCTCCTCACAGTTCACCCTCCCACCCTGCTTTGTACCATCTGCAAATTTGGAGATGATGCATTCAGTAACCCTTCTGGGAGACTAAATAAACCACATCCACTGGTTCCCCTCGGTCAACTCTACCGGTTCCACCCTCAAACAATTCCAATATATTCCAATCATGATTTCCCTTTAGTAAATCCATGCTGCCTTTGTCTGATTATGGCACTGCCTTCCAAATGCCGAGTTATCAAATCCTTGAAATTTGACTCTTGCAACTTCCCCAGCACCGACGTTAGGCTCACTGGTCTATAGTTCACTGTTTTCTCTCTCCAGTCCTGCCTGAATACCGGGCTTGCATTAGCTACCCTCCAATCTGTAGGAATCAGCCCAGAGTCCAATAAAATTGGAAAAGAACCACCATTGGATCTGCTATTCCCAGGAAGACTTCCTTAAGTACTCTGGGATGAAGGTTATCAGGACCTGGAGATTTATCCACCTTCAATCCCATCATTTTCCCCAAAAGCATTTCTCTGCAAATTCAAATTTCCTTCAGCTTCTCTCTAAAACTTGTTCCTCTCAGAACTTTTGGCACATTATTCATGTCTTCCTTTCTGATGATCGAAGCAATCTTCAATTTATTTCCTCAGCTATTACTTTGTCCCCGTTAGAGTATCTCCCATTTCTGACTGCAAAGGTCCTAGTTTGTCAATCTGTGTCTCTTTACATACCGATAGATATTTTTTGAAGTCAGTTGTCATGTTCCATGGTAGATTACTTTCATACTCTATTTTTCTTCCCTTAATCAATCCCTTGCTCCTCCCAAAAGGATGGATTTGTAAACAGTGATTGTGTTACTGAGGGTGAATCTGTGATGATGTGTTTTAGATTTTCACCAATTCACACCGACAATTGTGTTTTAAATCTGGCTGCTCTCACATTGCAGTGTGATTGTGGGATCTTGCTGTGCAGGATGACCAGCAGCATTTCTGAAATGACACAGGAACATTTTATTTTCCTCAGAAACCCTCTAACCCTCCTGCTGCTGACCTTAGTCTACACACCTTGGACATTGACCCCTCTGCTCAGGGGAAGAAGTTTCTTCTTAACTATCCTATCTTTGTCCCTCATAATTTTGAACACCTCAATGATGTCCGCACTCCGCCTTCACTGTTCTGTGGAAAGCAACCCCAGCCTAACCAGCCTGTCTTCACTGCAGAAACACTGCTGCCCAGGCAACATCCTGGTGAATCTCCTTTGCGTTCCTTCCAGAGCAATCACATCCTCCGTCTAGTGAGGTCACCAGAACTCCTCACAGTCCTCGAGCTGAAGACAAATGAGTGTTTCATACATCTCCATCATCACCTCCCTGCTCCTATCTTCGATACATCAGCTAATAAAGAAAATTGTCATGTCTGCCTTCTTAAGCAGCTGATCATCAGAAGTTACCCACTGGAATGGAAAACAATAGAAGGTTTATGTTCTTTCTTGAGTTTAAACAGAAATTAAATTTTTAAAAATCCAAAGAGCAGTTGTCCAGTCACAACCTCAACATATAAAAATAAATGAACTAACTTCAAAAGAGTAAAAAAAAATACATCAAGTAACACAGGCTGTGATAAAGAGCATTCAGCACATGTTCCAAAATTAAGATCATTCTTGACAGATTTCATTGAATAATTTTAGCAATTATCAGGAATAATCTGGTCGATGTCCGACACATGGCGTTTCTAGATACGTTCAGTAAGTTAACAGACTTCAGTAAACTCAGAGCAAGTGGAGTTAGAGGACCAGCAGCAGAATGACTAGAAGCTGGTTACAAAGACACAACACAGGCAGTGGGAGTTAAAGGGATTTACTCTGACTGCTGGAAGGTGGGAAGTGGTTTTCCACGAGGATCAGCGCTGGGATCACTGTCCTTCACCATTTAAGAACATAAGAACATAAGAAATAGGAGCAGGAGTAGGCCATCTATCCCCTCGAGCCTGCCCCGCCATTCAATAAGATCATGGCTGATCTGACGTGGATCAGTACCACTTACCCGCCTGATCCCCATAACCCTTAATTCCCTTACCGATCAGGAATCCATCCATCCGCGCTTTAAACATATTCAGCGAGGTAGCCTCCACCACCTCAGTGGGCAGAGAATTCCAGAGATTCACCACCCTCTGGGAGAAGAAGTTCCTCCTCAACTCTGTCTTAAACCGACCCCCCTTTATTTTGAGGCTGTGTCCTCTAGTTTTAACTTCCTTACTAAGTGGAAAGAATCTCTCCGCCTCCACCCTATCCAGCCCCCGCATTATCTTATAAGTCTCCATAAGATCCCCCCTCATCCTTCTAAACTCCAACGAGTACAAACCCAATCTCCTCAGCCTCTCCTCATAATCCAAACCCCTCATCTCCGGTATCAACCTGGTGAACCTTCTCTGCACTCCCTCCAATGCCAATATATCCTTCCTCATATAAGGGGACCAATACTGCACACAGTATTCCAGCTGCAGCCTCACCAATGCCCTGTACAGGTGTATCAAGACATCCCTGCTTTTATATTCTATCCCCCTCGCAATATAGGCCAACATCCCATTTGCCTTCTTGATCACCTGTTGTACCTGCAGACTGGGCTTTTGCGTCTCATGCACAAGGACCCCCAGGTCCCTTTGCACGTAGCATGTTTTAATTTGTTTCCATTGAGATAGTAATCCCATTTGTTATTATTTCCTCCAAAGTGTATAACCTCGCATTTCTCAACGTTATACTCCATTTGCCATATCCTCGCCCACTCACTCAGCCTGTCCAAATCTCTCTGCAGATCTTCTCCGTCCTCCACACGATTCACTTTTCCACTTATCTTTGTGTCGTCTGCAAACTTCGTTACCCTACACTCCGTCCCCTCCTCCAGATCATCTATATAAATGGTAAACAGTTGCGGCCCGAGTACCGATCCCTGCGGCACGCCACTAGTTACCTTCCTCCAACCAGAAAAACACCCATTTATTCCGACTCTTTGCTTCCTGTCGGATAGCCAGTCCCCAATCCACTTTAACACACTACCCCCAACTCCGTGTGCCCTAATCTTCTTCAGCAGCCTTTTATGGGGCACCTTATCAAACGCCTTTTGGAAATCCAAAAACACCGCATCCACCGGTTCTCCTCCATCAACCGCCCTCGTCACATCTTCATAAAAATCCAACATGTTCGTCAAGCACGACTTTCCCCTCATGAATTTACATCAACAATATGGAATAGGGAAGCAAAATTATAGTTCCAAAATGTACCAACCAATCCAAACTGAGAATGAGAATGAGCAGAGTGGAAGAATACACTTAAATTGGTAACTGGATAGGTAACTGGATAGGTAACTGGCTGTCTGATCGAAGACAGAGGGTGGTGGTGGTGGAAAATTTTCGGATTGGAGGCAGGTTGCTAGCGGAGTGCCGCAGGGATCAGTGCTTGGTCCTCTGCTCTTTGTCATAGTTATTCATGACTTAGAGGACATAGAACATAGAACATAGAACAGTACAGCACAGAACAGGCCCTTCGGCCCACGATGTTGTGCCGAGCTTTATCTGAAACCAAGATCAAGCTATCCCACTCCCTATCATCCTGGTGTGCTCCATGTGCCTATCCAATAACCGCTTAAATGTTTCTAAAGTGTCTGACTCCACTATCACTGCAGGCAGTCCATTCCACACCCCAACCACTCTCTGCGTAAAGAACCTACCTCTGATATCCTTCCTGTATCTCCCACCACGAACACTATAGTTATGCCCCCTTGTAATAGCTCCATCCACCCGAGGAAATAGTCTTTGAACGTTCACTCTATCTATCCCCCAGGAGGGGGCTGAAGGGTGATCAGTAAATTTGCTGATGACACCAAGATTGGTGTAGTAGTGGATGAGGTGGAGGGCTGTTGTAGGCTGCAAAGAGACATAGATAGGATGCAAAGCTGGGCTGAAAAATGGCAAATGGAGTTTAACCCTGATAAATGTGAGGTGATTCATTTTGGTAGGACTAATTTAAATGTGGATTACAGGGTCAAAGGTAGGGTTCTGAAGACTGTGGAGGAACAGAGAGATCTTGGGGTTCATATCCACGGATCTCTAAAGGTTGCCACTCAAGTGGATAGAGCTGTGAAGAAGGCCCATAGTGTTTTAGCTTTTATTAACAGGGGGTTGGAGTTTAAGAGCCATGGGGTTATGCTGCAACTGCACAAGACCTTGGTGAGACCACATTTGGAATATTGTGTGCAGTTCTGGTCACCTCACTATAAAAAGGATGTGGAAGCGCTGGAAAGAGTGCAGAGGAGATTTACCAGGATGCTGCCTGGTTTGGAGGGTAGGATTATGAGGAAAGGTTGAAGGAGCTAGGGCTGTTCTCTCTGGAGCGGAGGAGGCTGAGGGGAGACATAATAGAGGTTTATAAAATGATGAAGGGGATAGATAGAGTGAACGTTCAAAGACTATTTCCTCGGGTGGATGGAGCTATTACAAGGGGGCATAACTATAGGGTTCGTGGTGGGAGATACAGGAAGGATATCAGAGGTAGGTTCTTTACGCAGAGAGTGGTTGGGGTGTGGAATGGACTGCCTGCAGTGATAGTGGAGTCAGACACTTTAGAAACATTTCAGCGGTTATTGGATAGGCACATGGAGCACACCAGGATGACAGGGAGTGGGATAACTTGATCTTGGTTTCAGATAAAGCTCGGCACAACATCGTGGGCCGAAGGGCCTGTTCTGTGCTGTACTGTTCTATGTTCTATGTTCTATGTAAATACAATAACACGTTAATAATAAATTATAAACTTGCAAATTGGGTATTGGAAGTGGAAATTAATTTCACCACAGCTCAGTGTCAGGTTCTTCATTCTGATCAGAACAATATGTTTCCCAATCACTCTGTCGAAATCAAGTATCTGAATGTTTTCGAGGAGTTCAGGGCTTCAGGTGATCAGATTCACAAATCGCTTTCAGAAGCAACACAGTTTAGACAGAACCACAACAACCCAGAAAAAAACCCACTGGAGTTCATTTATAGATCAATGGAAATGTGAACAATTCACAAAATGTTTGACAATCACTGAATACTGCACGGTTTGTAATTGGTTTGTTTAAATATCAGGAAATCGCTGAAACCTCTTTCTTTTCAATACAAAGCCGAGGTATGGAGAAATTTCACATCATCCACTGACCACCAAACAAACCCTTCATCAAACTCTTCCTGTTTTCAACATATTCCAAAGATAAAAGACTGACGCAGCTCCACAGAATGGACATCTCACTCACCAAATTAAAATAGGATATATTTAACATTGAAACAACTTATTTCATTGCAATTCTTTTCCGAAACACAATACAATTCTACTTGGACAGATGGTGCCAGATATTAATGGAGACTTCGATCAGATATTCCACTCAGGTGAAAGAACCACAATCAGTACAATTTTACACTGACAAATATACCCTGCAATACTTGTTCACTGGTGTCAGGTATTCCACTCTGGTTAGTGACCCACACTCAAATTTCCATTATATTCTTACTCCCACTGAACATTATTTCAGAGAGATCACCTTCACTGAGGTCCAATCTTACAATAGATAAGATTGAGTAGTTCACTCCTCAATACATTAACTTCATTGAGTAGTGAGCCCGTGAATAACATCCAGAGGCTCATTGTCAGTTGATGGAAAGGATTAAAAACACAGAGAGACTGCAAGCCATTTGATTTAAGTAAATTACATCGTTGACCTGGTGTCTTTATAACAGTGACCACGAGATCAGCACGGAGCATTTTCAGTCAGAGTTTAGAATCAGAGAGCCGCTCACACACAGATTTACACAACCTCAATGGTTAGAGTCACTCACCAGGAACACCAATAATGGCGATGATTGGGTAGATTATTCTCTCAGCTATTCGAATTGGAATCATAATTTTCAGTGTGAAGTGATGTGTCCCTTCGAGCTGCTGGCAGTCTCTCTGACTTTAACATCTGATGTTATATATTCCCAAAGCCTTTAATTTATACACTGTAAAGTCACCTTAGGGACATTGCGGCAGAAACCTGGTTTGAAGTTTTTTTTAAATATATGAACAAACAGATTACGACATTGAGTTCAGTGATGAAAAATATTTATTTTTAGTATTGACTTCTTTCCAAACACTGGATTCTGTTGATCACATTTATCAACTAATAACAAGTGGAAAGATGCTGTCCACTCAAACACCATCAGTCCCACCTCGAGATCTCAGATAGTTTCAGTGATATCTGTTACTGGACTGTGACATTTCAGTAATTGAGTCCCAATTGTTACCGTGTCTCTCTGTGTGATCTTTAACTGTGGACATTCTGTGATGTGATTTAAGTGGGTTAGAGTTTAGCATCAATTGCAAAATTCTGTTGATCAATAATTTGGAACTATTTAGTCTGCAAAGAAATTTGTTTTTATTCCGAAATCTACTGCAGCTTCTCAAACTGAGAAAATATTCAGAAGCAATGGGACATCTCAGAAAATTCAGGCCCTGCACCAGAGACAATCACATCACCTTTTAGAGCAGTAAAATAACAGATTTAACTGTGACCAGCAATGCACAGGCTCCAAATGACATTGGACCCACATCTGATACAGTGTTCAGAAACGTGCCCAGATGTGGAAGGAGAGAGATGAACACGAGAGAGAGGGACGGCTTGTGGGATGGGCTGAATCTAGAAAGGGTGCGAGGCTGGGAAAATGAATGGATAAGAGTGAGAGAGGAAGACTCTGAGCGAGTGAATGTGAAACAGAGGAAGACAGAAGGATAGATGGGGCGGGAGTGAGGGCGTGATGATGGGGGAAGCAGTTATTGTGAGACGAATGGTGTTTATAACAGTAACTTAACTGAGAGAGAAGTCAGCTCCGCTGGCTATGAGGAGAGGTTGAATAAATCAGGATTGTTTTCACTGGAAAGACTAAGGCTGAGGGGAGACCTGATAGAGGTCTACAAAATTGTGGGAGGCACAGACAGGGTGGATAGTCAGGGGGTTTTCTCCGAGGGTGGAAGGTTCAGTTACAAGGAGGCACAGGTTCAAGATGGCAGGATGAAATATTAAGGGAGATGTGCGGGGGATGTTTTCCACACAGAGAGTGTCGGTGCCTGGAATGCGCTGCCAGGGGAGGTGGTGGAATCAGGCACATTAGCAACATTTAAGAGGCATCTGGATTGATGCATTAATAGGAGGTAAGAGGGATACTGACCGAGTAAGCGCAGCAGGTTTTATTTTAAAATAGGGCACCATGATCAGCACAGGTTTGGAGAGGGTCGAAGGGCCTATTCCTGTGCTGTCCATTTCTTTGCCTTTGTTCTTTGAGCGTCTGCATTAGGAAAGACACAACTGGGGTAAGAGAGAGTGAGACAAATCAGACCATAAGACTGTGCTCCTGCGACAGGCTGACACACAAAGGCTAAAGCGGGATGATCCATTCAATAATGTCATGCAATGTTGGTCTGAGGAATCGAAAGATCTCCTACGTGGCTGCTTAGAGTCAGTGGACTGGTCAGTATTTAAAAACTCCACGAACAACCTGAGCGAGTACGCCACTACAGTAACTGACATCATTAGGAAGTGTGTAGGAGACTGTGTGCCCAAGAAGATATTGCGTGTGTTTCCCAACCGGAAACCATGGATGATCAGGGATATCCACTGCTTTCTGAAGTCCAGGTCTGAGGCATTCAAGTTAGACGACCCTGACCTCTACAAGACAGCCAGATATGATCTACACAGATCCATCAAAGATGCAAAAAACCAGTTTCAGACCAACCTAGTGCCCCATGATAGCCAGACGGACCCCCACCGACTATGCCAAGGTCTGCAAGACATAGCAGGCTACAAGATGAAGGTGTGTAAAATCGCTGGCTTCACCAAACCCATTTCTAATCAGTTCAATGCACACTATGTCCGTGTTGAGCATGAGGTCAGCATGAGCATGCCCTCCACCCCAGAAGCCTCGGATGCAGCTGGATCTGAGCTCACAATTGCAGATGTCAGAACAGCCGACTCGAAAGTCAACCCATGGACAGCGACTGGCCCGGATGAGGTACACGGACGAACACTCACACACTGCGCGGATCAGCTGGCGGGGGTATTTACAATCATCTTCAGCTTTCTTTACAACAATCTGAGTTCCCTATCTGCATCAAGAAGACAACCATCATCCCAGTACCAAAAAAAAAACCAAGCAGCATGCCTTAATGGTGACGTTCTGCTGGCTCTGACATCCATCCATCGAAGTAGAAAGGGTCGAGAGCTTCATGTTGTTAGGTGTCCAGATCACTATCAGACATGTCCTGGTCCCCCCGTGCCAACAATATAGTTAGGAAAGCCCACCAACGCCTCTACATCCTCAGAAGACTATGGACATTTGGAATGTCAGCTCCGATTCTCACCAACGTTTACAGATGAACCATAGAAAGCATTCTTTCGGGCTGTATCACAGCTTGGTTTGACTCCTGCTCTGCCCAAGACTGCAAGAAACTACAAAAGATCATGAATGTAGCCCAATCCATCACTCAAACCAGCCACCCATCCATTGACTCTGTCTACACTTCCCGCTACCTCGGCAAAGCAGCCACCATAATTCAGGGCCCCACGCACCCCGGACATTCTCTCTTCCACCTTCTTCATCAGGAAAAATATACAAAACTCTGATCTCACGTACCAACCGACACAAGAACTGTTTCTTCCCTGCTGCCATCAGACCTTTGAATGGACTTAACTTGCATCAAGTTGATCTTTCTAGGCACCCGAGCTATGACTGTAACACTACATTCTGCACTCTTACGTTTCCTTAGAACATAGAACATAGAAAAGCGACAGCACAAACAGGCCCTTCGGCCCACAAGTTGCGCCGAACGATTTCCTTACCTTCTAGGCTCATCTATAACCCTCTATCTTACTAACCTCCGTGAACCTATACAAAAGTCTCTTAAAATAATCAATCGAATCCGCTTCCACCACCACTACCGGCAGTCGATTCCACGCATCCACCACCCTCTGAGTGAAAAACTTACCCCTAACATCTCCTCTGTACCTACGCCCAGCACCCTAAACCTGTGGCCTCTCGTGACAACCATTTCAGCCTGGGTAAAAGCCTCTGAGAATCCACTCTATCAATACCTCTCAACATCTTATACACCTCTATCTTGTCACCTCTCATCCTTCGCCTCTCCAAGGAGAATAGACCTAGCTCTCTCAAGCTATCCTCAACAGGCATACCACTTAATCCCAGCAACAGCCTCGTAAATCTCCTCTGCACCCGTTCTATGGCTTCCACATCCTTTCTGTAATGAGGCGACCAGAACTGGGCACAGTACTCCAGGTGGGGTCTGACCAGGATCCTATACAGCTGCAGGATTATCTCCCGATTTCCGAACTCAATTCCTCTATTGATGAAGGCCAGTATTCCATACGCCTTCTTAACCACAGCCTCTACCTGCGAAGCCGCTTTGAGCATCCTATGAACCCAGACCACAAGATCCCTCTGTTCTTCCACACTGCCAAGCTTCTTACCCTCAATATTATATTCTTCCATCCTATTCGACCTGCCAAAATGAACCACCACACACTTATCTGGGTTGAAGTCCATCTGCCACTTCTCCACCCACTCTTGCATCTTATCTATGTCTCGTTGCAACTGCTGACATCCCTCTACACTATCCACAACACCTCCAAATTTTGTGTCATCAGAAAACTTGCCAACCCATCCTTCCACTTCCTCATTCAGGTCATTTATAAAAATCACAAAGAGCAAGGGTCCCAGAACAGATCCCTGGGGCACCCCACTGATGATCGACCTCCACTCTGAAAAAGACCCAACTACAACCACTCTTTGCCTTCTGTGGGCAAGCCAGTACTGAATCCACAAAGCAACGTCCCCTTCTATCCCATGCCCCTTCACTTTCTCCATAACCCTTGCATTGGGCACCTTATCAAACGCCTTACTGAAATCTACATAAACCACATCTACCCCTCTTCCCCGTCTAAGAGTCTAGTCACATCTTCAAAAAACTCAATCAGACTCGTAAGGCATGATCTGCCTCGGACAAAGCCGTGCTGGCTACTTCTGATCATGCTATTCCTTTCCAAATGTTCATAAATCCTGCCTCTCAGGATCTTCTCCATCAACGTACCTACCACTGAGGTTGGACTCTCGGGTCTATAATTTCCTGGGCTATCTCTTTTCCCTTTCTTGAATAACGGAACCACATCCGCCATCCTCCAATCCTCCGGAACCTCTTCTGACTCCAATGACGACGCAAAGAGAATTGCCAGAGGATCAGCAATCTCTTCCCTCGCCTCCCACAGTAACCTGGGGTACCTCCCATCCGGTCCCGGTGATTTATCTGACTTGGTGCTTTTCAACAGTTCCAACACATCCTCTTTCCTAATGCCCACATGCTCAATCTTCTCAGTCCACTGCAAGTCTGCACTGCAACGACCAAGATCCTTTTCCACTGTGAATACTGAAGCAAAGTATTGATTGAGTACCTCTGCTATTTCAACCGGTTCAATACAGAGTCCGTATCCTTCCATTCCCATCCTATCCATGTACTTGTCTAGTTGCCCCTTAAATGCCGCTATTGTACCTGCTCCCACCCCCTCCCCGGGCAGCGCGTTCCAGACATTCACCACCCTCTGTGTAAAAAACCTGCATCGCACATCTCCTCTAAACTTTCCCCCACACACCTTAAACCTGTGTCATATGATGACAAGTACCCGACGGGATTTAAAATAAAGATAGTAGATGTGTGTCAGACAGTGTTTGAGACAGTTTGTGTTACACTTTTGCTGTGTTGTCCTTAATCGATGTTGTAATGTGGAGGTTACAAGGACTAAGCAGCGAGAGTGAGGTGGGTGGTGCATTGGTTTGTCTGTGGATATTAAGAATGAAGTCGGTGATGCACCTGGTGGGTAATGACAGTGGGACTGAGGTCAGACATCTACCTGGATATATATTGATAATAAAATGAATTTAGTGATGTAATTGTGTAGGTAGTGATAAGCAGATTGGTGTTGATGTTCGGGGGCTGGGAGTGAGGGGTTGTGTGGAATGAGCGATTGCATACAGAATGCACCTCACTCTACATTGTGTTTATACATCTCTCTCAGGTCAGATACAGCACCAATTAGACACAGGATTCTCCCCCTGCACTCATCCATCAAACATTCACTTGGAAGGACAGTCGTGGGGGTGGGCGAAGGGGGGCAGGGGGAGGACAAGCGTACGTCCCTGCAGGAGATCATTCAGCCCCTCGAGCCTGGTCATCCAGTCCATAAGATCATGGCTCATTTGATGTGTCTCTCATCTCGTAACCCTGAGGGCATTGGCTCACAGGGCGTGTGTGGAAGCAGAGTGTGAGCTATAAGGGCTTTGGCTCACAGGGCTTCGGGGCACAGAGCGAGCAGGGGTGAGGTTAATTCATTTTTGCTGTTTCTACCTGGTACTGGCAAGGTATCTAGAAGGGATGGGTGTGCAGGCAGTGCTATGTTCCTCTTGCACTATGTTTGAGGTGAGGGACGACGACAGTGTCCCTGCTGATTACACCTGTGGGAAGTGCACCCATCTGCAGCTCCTCCAAAACCGTGTTAGGGAACTGGAGCTGGAGTTGGATGAATTTAGGATTATTAGGGACGCAGAGGTGGCCACAGACAGAAGGTTTAGGGATACAGTTACTCCGAGGAATGAAAATAGATGGGTGACGGTGAGAGGGGCTGGGAGGAAGCAGTCCGTGCAGGGATCCCCTGTGGTCGTTCCCCTTAGCAACAAGTATTCCGCTTTGGATACGGTTGAGGGGGATGACATACCAGTGGTGAGCCGCAGTGAGAGGATCTCCAGCACTGTGCCCATCTCTGTGGCTCGGGAGGGTAAGGGGCAGAGCGGGAGGGCAATAGTTAATGGGGACTCGTTAGTTAGAGGGATAGATAGGAGGTTCTGTGGCAGCAAAAGAGACTCATGGATGGTATGTTGCCTACCGGATGCCAAGGTCCGTGACGTCTCAGACCGTGTTTTCCGGAATCTTAAGGGGGAGGGGAAACAGTCACAAGTCGTGGTACAAATTGGTACCAACAACATAGGTAAGAGAAGGAACGGGGATTTAAAACAGGAATTTCGGGAGCTGGGCTGGAAGCTGAGAGCCAAGAGAAAACATGTGGTCATCTCTGGTACATTACCGGTGCCACGTGATAGCGAGTTGAGGAACAGGGAGAGAGTGCAGTTAAACATGTGGTTACAGGGATGGTGTAGGAGGGAGGGTTTCAGATACGTGGATAATTGGAACACATTCTGGGGAAGGTGGGACCTCTACAAACAGGACGGGGTGCACCTGAACCAGAGGGGCACCAATATCCTTGGAGGGAAATTTGATACGGCTCTTCAGGGGGGTTTAAACTAATTTGTCAGGGGAGTGGGAAAAGGAGTTGTCGTCCAGAAGTCAGTGTTGAGGGTGGTGAGGTATTGGGGAAAGTATCAGGGTCAAGGGTGGGTACCGGTAGACAGGAAGGTGGGTTGAAGTGTGTCTACTTCAATGCAAGGAGCATCCGGAACAAGGTGGATGAACTTGGGGCGTGGATTGCTACTTGGGACTACGATGTTGTGGCCATTACGGAGACGTGGGTAGAACAAGGACATGAATGGTTGTGGGACGTTCCGGGTTATAGATGTTTCAGCAAGTGTTGGGAAGCTGGTAAAAGAGGTGGAGGAGTGGCATTGTTAATCAAGGATAGTTTAACGGCTGCGGAAAGGCAGTTCGAGGGGGATCTGCACACTGAGGTAATATGGGCTGAAGTTAGAAATAGGAAAGGAGCGGTCACGTTGTTAGGAGTTTCCTATAGGCCCCCAAATAGTAATAGAGATGTGGAGGAAGAAATTGCTAAGCAGATTGTGGATATGTGTGGGGGTCACAGGGTAGTTGTCATGGGGGACTTTAACTTTCCAAATATTGATTGGAACCTTTGTCGGTCAAATAGTTCAGATGGGGCAGTTTTAGTGCAGTGTGTGCAGGAGGGTTTCCTGACACAATATGTGGACAGGCCGACGAGAGGTGAGGCCACATTGGATTTGGTAATGGGAAATGAACCGGTCCAAGTGTTAGATTTGGTTGTGGGAGAATACTTTGGAGATAGTGACCACAATTCGGTGTCTGTTGTTATTGCAATGGAGAGGGATAGGGCCGTATGGCAGGGCAAGGTTTACAATTGGGGGAGAGGTAATTATGATGCGATTAGGCAAGAATTAGGGGGCATAAGTTGGGAACAGAAACTGTCAGGGAAAGGCACGGATGAAAAGTGGAACTTTTCCTGGGAGAGGATGTTCGAGGGTAAGTCCGCGTCTGGCATGAGGGAGTCTTTTAAGGAACTATTGATAAGGCTGCAGGATAGGCATGTGCCTGTAAAAAGGAAAGATAGGAAAGGTAGGATTCGAGAGCCGTGGATAACCAGGGAAATTGAGGATCTGATTAAAATGAAAAGGGAGGCATACGTTAAGTCCAGGCAACTGAAAACAGATGGAGCTCTGGAGGAATACAGAGAGAGTAGGAAAGAACTAAAACGGGAAGTTAGAAGAGCAAAAAGAGGTCACGAGATGTTCTTGGCAGGCAGGATTAAGGAGAATCCTAAGGCATTCTATTCATACGTTCGGAACAAAAGAGTTGTCAGGGAGAAAATCGGACCTCTCAGGGACAAAGGAGGGGAATTATGCTTAGAACCCAAGGGAATAGGGGAGATCCTAAATGAATACTTTGCATCGGCATTCACGAAGGAGAGGGGCGAGTTAACCGGGAGTGTCTCGGAGGGAGGTGTTGACCCGTTAGAGAAAATCTCCATTACAAGAGAGGAAGTGTTAGGTTTTTTAGGGAACATTAAAACTGACAAAGCCCCAGGGCCTGATGGCATCTATCCTCGACTGCTCAGGGAGACGAGAGATGAAATTGCTGGGCCTCTGACGGAAATCTTTGTCGCTTCTTTGGACACGGGTGAGGTCTCTGAGGATTGGAGGATAGCGAATGTGGTCCCGTTGTTTAAGAAGGGTAGCAGGGATAACCCAGGAAATTATAGGTCGGTGAGCTTGACGTCCGTGGTAGGAGAGGATTCTTAGAGACAGGATGTATGTGCATTTAGAACGGAACAATCTCATTAGTGACAGACAGCATGGTTTTGTAAGAGGGAAGTCGTGCCTCCAAATTTGGTGGAGTTTTTTGAGGAAGTGACAAAAACGGTTGACGAAGGAAGGGCCGTGGATGTCGTCTATATGGATTTCAGTAAGGCATTTGACAAAGTCCCACATGGCAGGTTGGTTAAGAAGGTTAAGGCTCATGGGATACAAGGAGAAGTGGCTAGATGGGTGGAGAACTGGCTTGGCCATAGGAGACAGAGGGTAGTGGTGGAAGGGTCTTTTTCCGGCTGGAGGTCTGTGACCAGTGGTGTTCCGCAGGGCTCTGTACTGGGGCCTCTGCTATTTGTGATATACATAAATGATTTGGAAGAAGGTGTAACTGGTGTAATCAGCAAGTTTGCGGATGACACAAAGATGGCTGGAATTGCGGATAGCGAAGAGCATTGTCGGGAAATACAGCAGGATATAGATAGGCTGGAAAATTGGGCGGAGAGGTGGCAGATGGAGTTTAATCCGGATAAATGCGAAGTGATGCATTTTGGAAGAAATAATGTAGGGAGGAGTTATACAATAAATGGCAGAGTCATCAGGAGTATAGAAACACAGAGGGACCTAGGTGTGCAAGTCTACAAATCCTTGAAGGTGGCAACACAGATGGAGAAGGTGGTGAAGAAGGCATATGGTATGCTTGCCTTTATAGGACGGGGTATAGAGTATAAAAGCTGGAGTCTGATGATGCAGCTGGAAAGAACGCTGGTTAGGCCACATTTGGAGTACTGCGTCCAGTTCTGGTCGCCGCACTACCAGAAGGACGTGGAGGCGTTAGAGAGAGTGCGGAGAAGGTTTACCAGGATGTTGCCTGGTATGGAGGGTCTTAGCTATGAGGAGAGATTGGGTAGACTGGGGTTGTTCTCCTTGGAAAGACGGAGAATGAGGGGAGATCTAATAGAGGTGTACAAGATTATGAAGGGTATAGATAGGGTGAACAGTGGGAAGCTTTTTCCCATGTCAGAGGTGACGGGCTCAAGGTGAGAGGGGCGAAGTATAACTCAGATATCAGAGGGACGTTTTTTACACAGAGGGTGGTGGGGGCCTGGAATGCGCTGCCAAGTAGGGTGGTGGAGGCAGGCACGCTGACATCGTTTAATACTTACCTGGATAGTCACAAGAGCAGCCTGGGAATGGAGGGATACAAACGATTGGTCTAGTTGGACCAAGGAGCGGCACAGGCTTGGAGGGCCGAAGGGCCTGTTTCCTGTGCTGTACTGTTCTTTGTTCATTGTTCTTTGTTCCTTTTCAAGGAACATATACTGGGTTTCCATGATAGGTATGTCCCTGTCAGGCAGGGAGGAAATGGCCGAGTGAGGGAACCATGGTTCACGAAAGAGGTGGGATGTCTTGTGAAAAGGAAGAGGGAAGCTTATGTAGGGATGAGGAAACAAGGTTCAGTTGGCTCGATTGAGGGTTACAAGTTAGCAAGGAATGAGCTGAAAAAGGGGCTTAGGAGAGCTAGGAGGGGACATGAGAAGTCTTTGGCGGGTCGGATCAAGGAAAACCCTAAGGCTTTTTACTCTTATGTGAGCAATAAAAGAATGACCAGGGTGAGGTTAGCGCCGGTCAAGGATAGTCGTGGGATCTTGTGTATGGAGTCAGTAGAGATAGGAGTGGTGATGAATGAATACTTTTCGTCAGTGTTCACCTAGGAGAGGGGCCATGTTTTTGAGGAAGAGAAGGTGTTACAGGCTAATAGGCTGGAGGAAATAGATGTTCGGAGGGAGGATGTCCTGGCAGTTTTGAATAAACTGAAGGTCGATAAGTCCCCTGGGCCTGAGGAAATATATCCTAGGATTCTTTGGGAGGCACGGGATGAGATTGCAAAGCCTTTCGCTTTGATCTTTGGGTCCTCGCTGTCCACGGGGATGGTGCCAGAGGACTGGAGAGTGGTGAATGTTGTTCCTCTGTTTAAGAAAGGGAATAGGAATGACCCTGGTAATTATAGACCAGTTAGTCTTACTTCGGTGGTTGGTAAATTGATGGAAAAGGTCCTTAGGGATGGGATTTACGACCACTTAGAAAGATGCGGATTAATCCGGGATAGTCAGCACGGATTCGTGAAGGGCAAGTCGTGCCTCACAAATTTGATTGAATTTTTTGAGGAGGTAACTAAGTGTGTTGATGAAGGTAGTGCAGTTGACGTCATATACATGGATTTTAGTAAGGCGTTTGATAAGGTCCCCTATGGTCGGCTTATGCTGACAGTGAGTAGGTGTGCAATAGAGGGAAAGTTGGCCGATTGGATAGGTAACTGGCTGTCTGATCGAAGACAGAGGGTGGTGGTGGATGGAAAATTTTCGGATTGGAGGCAGGTTGCTAGCAGAGTGCCTCAGGGATCAGTGCTTTGTCCTCTGCTCTTTGTGATTATTATGAATGACTTGGAGGGGGCTGAAGGGTGGATCAGTAAATTTGCTGATGACACCAAGATTGGTGGAGTCGCAGATGAGGTGGAGGGGTGTTGCAGGCTGCAAATAGACATAGAAATAATGCAAAAGTCGGCTGAAAAATGGCAAATGGAGTCTAACCCTGATAAATGTCAGGTGATTCATTTTGGTAGGACTAATTTATATGTGGATTACAGGGTCAGAGGTAGGGTTCTGAAGACTGTGGAGGAACAGAGAGATCTTGGGGTCCATATCCACAGATCTCTAAAGGTTGCCACTCAAGTGAAGAAGGCCGATAGTGTGTTAGCTTTTATTAACAGGGGGCTGGAGTTTAAGAGCCGTGGGGTTATGCTGTAACTGTACAGGACCTTGATGAGACCACATTTGGAATATTGTGTGCAGTTCTGGTCACCTCACGAAAAGAAGGATGGGGAACCGCTGGAAAAAGTGCAAAGGAGATTTACCAGGATGCTGCCTGGTTTGGAGGGTAGGTCTTATGAGGAAAGGTTGAGGGAGCACGGGCTGTTCTCTCTGGAGCTGAGGAGGTTGAGGGGAGACTTAATATAGGTTTATAAAATGATGAAGGGGATAGATAGAGTGAACGTTCAAAGACTATTTCCTCGGGTGGATGGAGCTATTACAAGGGGGCATAACTATAGGGTCCATGGTGGGAGATATAGGAAGGATATCAGAGGTAGGTTCTTAACGCAGAGAGTGGTTGGGGTGTGGAATGGACTGCCTGCAGAGATAGTGGAGTCAGACACTGTAGGGACATTAAAGCGGTTATTGGATAGGCACATGGAGCACACCAGGATGATAGGGAGTGGGATCGCTTGATCTTGATTTCAGATAAAGCTCGGCACAACATCGTGGGCTGAAGGGCCTGTTCTGTGCTGTACTGTTCTAGGTTCTATGTTCTATTTACAGTGATCCTTGAGGATTGTGTTACTGTTTACAGTGATCCTTGGGGATTGTATCACTATTTAGAGTGATCCTTGGGGATTGTGTTACTGTATAGATTGATCCTTGGGGATTGTGTCACTATTTAGAGTGATCCTTGGGGATTGTGTCACTATTAAGAACATAGAACATGGAACAGTACAGCACAGAACAGGCCCTTCGGCCCACGATGTTGTGCCGAGCTTTATCTGAAACCAAGATCAAGCTATCCCACTCCCTATCATCCTGGTGTGCTCCATGTGCCTATCCAATAACCGCTTAAATTTTCCGAAAGTGTCTGACTCCACTATCACTGCAGGCAGTCCATTCCACACCCCAACCACTCACTGCGTAAAGAACCTACCTCTGATATCCTTCCTATATCTCCCACCACGAACCCTATAGTTAGCCCCCCTTGTAATAGCTCCATCCACCCGAGGAAATAGTCTTTGAACGTTCACTCTATCTATCCCCTTCATCATTTTATCAACCTCTATTAAGTCTCCCCTCAGCCACCTCCGCTCCAGAGAGAACAGCCCTAGCTCCCGCAACCTTTCCTCATAAGACCTACCCTCCAAACCAGGCAGCATCCTGGTAAGTCTCCTCTGCACTCTTTCCAACGCTTCCACATCCTTCTTATAGTGAGGTGACCAGAACTGCACACAATATTCCAAATGTGGTCTCACCAAGGTCTTGTCCAGTTGCAGCATAACCCCATGGCTCTTAAACTCCAACCCCCTGTTAATAAAAAGTAACACACTCGAGGCGTTCTTCACAGCTCTCTCCACTTGAGTGGCAACTTTTAGAGATCTGTGGATATGGACCCCACGATCTGTCTGTTCCTCCACAGTCTTCAGAACCCTACCTTTGACCCTGTAATCCACATTTAAATTTTGTCCTACCAAAATGAATCACCTCATATTTATCAGGGTTAAACTCCATTTGCCATTTTTCAGCCCAGCTCTGCATCCTTCGAAATCATAGAAATCATAGAAACCCTACAGTGCAGAAGGAGGCCATTCGGCCCATCGAGTCTGCACCGACCACAATCCCACCCAGGCCCTACCCCCACATATTTACCCGCTAATCCCTCTAACCTACGCATCCCAGGACTCGAAGGGGCAATTTTTAACCTGGCCAATCAACCTAACCTGCACATCTTTGGACTGTGGGAGGAAACCGGAGCACCCGGAGGAAACCCACGCAGACATGAGGAGAATGTGCAAACTCCACACAGACAGTGACCCGAGCCGGGAATCGAACCCAGGACCCTGGAGCTGTGAAGCAGCAGTGCTAACCACTGTGCTACCGTGCCGCCCAAATCCTATCTATGTCTCTTTGCAGCCTACAACAGCCCTCCACCTCATCCACTACTCCACCAATCTTGGTGTCACCAGCAAATTTAGTGATCCACCCTTCAGCCCCCTCCTCTAAGTCATTGATAAAAATCACAAAGAGCAGAGGACCAAGCACTGATCCCTGCGGCACTCCGCTAGCAACCTGCCTCCAATCCGAAAATTTTCCATCCACCATCACCCTCTGTCTTCGATCAGACAGCCAGTTACCTATCCAATCGGCCAACTTTCCCTCTATCCCACACCTCCTTACTTTCTTCATAAACCTCCCATGGGCGACCTTATCAAACGACTTACTAAAATCCATGCATATGACATCAACTGCCCGAACATCATCAAAAAAATTAGATACCTCCTAAAAAAATTTTATCAAATTAGTGAGGCACGACTTGACTCTGTCACGATTTAGATTGATCGTTCGGGATTGTGTCACTATTTAGAGTGATCCTTGGGGATTGTGTCACTATTTAAAGTGATCCTTGGGGATTGTGTCACTATTTAGAATGATACTTGTGGATTGTGTCACTATTAAGAGTGACCCTTGGGAATTGTGTCACTATTTGGAGTGATCCTTGGGGGTTGTGCCACTATTTAGAGTGATCCTTGGGGATTGTGTCACTATTTAGAATGATACTTGTGGATTGTGTCACTATTTAGAGTGACCCTTGGGAATTGTGTCACTAATTGGAGTGATCCTTGTGGATTGTGTCACTATTTAGAGTGATCCTTGGGGATTGTGTTACTATTTAGAGTGATCCTTGGGGATTGTGTCACTACTTAGAATGATACTTGTAGATTGTGTCACTATTTAGAGTGACCCTTGGGAATTGTGTCACTATTTGGAGTGATCCTTGTGGATTGTGTCACTATTTAGAGTGATCCTTGGGGATTGTGTTACTATTTAGAGTGATCCTTGGGGATTGTGTCACTACTTAGAATGATACTTGTAGATTGTGTCACTATTTAGAGTGACCCTTGGGAATTGTGTCACTATTTGGAGTGATCCTTGTGGATTGTGCCACTATTTAGAGTGACCCTTGGGGATTGTGTCACTATTTAGAGTGATCCATGGGGATTGTGTCGTTATTTAGAGTGATCCTTGGGAATTGTGTCACTATTTAGAGTGACCCTTGGGAATTGTGTCACTATTTGGAGTGATCCTTGGGGATTGTGTCACTATTTAGAGTGATCATTGGGGTTTGTGTCACAATTTGGATGTGGTCCTTGAGGGTTGTGTCATTTTTTAGAGTGATTCTTGGGTATTGTGTCACTATTTAGAGTGATCCTTGGGGATTGTGTCACTATTTAGAGTGATCCTTGGGGATTGTGTAACTATTTAGAGTGATCCTTGGGTTTTGTGTCACTATTTAGAGTGATCCTTGCTGATTGTGTCACTATTTAGAGTGATCCTTAGGGATTGTGTCACTATTGAAAATGATCCTTGGGGATTGTGTCACTATTTAGAGTGATCCTTGGGGATTGTGTCACTATTTAGAGTGAGCCTTGAGGATTGTGTCACTATTGAAAGTGATCCTTGGGGATTGTGTCACTATTTAGAGTGATCCTTGGGGATTGTGTCACTATTGAGAGTGATCCATGGGGATTGTGTCGTTATTTAGAGTGATCCTTGGGGATTGTGTCACTATTTAGAGTGACCCTTGGGAATTGTGTCACTATTTGGAGTGATCCTTGGGGATTGTGTCACTATTTAGAGTGATCATTGGGGTTTGTGTCACAATTTGGATGTGGCCCTTGAGGGTTGTGTCAATTTTTAGACTGAATCCTGGGTATTGTGTCACTATTGAGAGTGACCCTTGGGAATTGTATCACTATTTAGAGTGATCCTTGGGGATTGTGTCACTCTTTAGAGTGATCCTTGGGGATTGTGTCTCTATTCAGTGTGATCCTTGGGGATTCTGTCACTATTTAGAATGATCCTTGGGGATTGTGTAACTATTTGGAGTGATCCTTGGGTTTTGTGTCACTATTTAGAGTGATCCTTGCGGATTGTGTCACTATTTAGAGTGATCCTTCGGGATTGTGTCACTATTGAAAGTGATCCTTGGGGAGTGTGTCACTATTTAGAGTGATCCTTGGGGATTGTGTCACTATTTAGAGTGAGCCTTGTGGATTGTGTCACTATTGAAAGTGATCCTTGGGGATTGTGTCACTATTTAGAGTGATCCTTGCGGATTGTGTCACTATTGAGAGTGATCCTTGGGGATTGTGTCACTATTGAGAGTGATCCTTGGGGATTGTGTCAGTATTTAGAATGATCCTTGGGGATTGTGTCACTATTTAGAGTCATCCTTGGGGATTGTGTCACTATTTAGAGTGATCCTTGGGGATTGTGGCACTATTTAGAGTGATTCTTGAGGATTGTGTCACTATTTAGAGTGATCCTTGGGGTTTGTGTCTCTATTTAGAGTGATCCTTAGGGATTGTGTCACTATTTAGAGTGATCCATGGGGATTGTGTCACTATTTAGAGTGATCCTTGGGGATTGTGTCACTATTTAGAGTCATCCTTGGGGATTGTGTCACTATTTAGAGTGATCCTTGGGGATTGTGGCACTATTTAGAGTGATCCTTGGGGATTGTGTCACTATTTAGAGTGATCCTTGGGGTTTGTGTCTCTATTTAGAGTGATCCTTAGGGATTGTGTCACTATTTAGAGTGATCCATGGGGATTGTGTCACTATTTAGAGTGATCCTTGGGGATTGTGTCACTATTTAGAGTCATCCTTGGGGATTGTGTCACTATTTAGAGTGATCCTTGGGGATTGTGTCTCTATTTAGAGTGATCCTTGGAGATTGTGTCACTATTTAGAGTGAGCCTTGTGGATTGTGTCACTATTGAAAGTGATCCTTGGGGAGTGTGTCACTATTTAGAGTGATCCTTGGGGTTTGTGTCTCTATTTAGAGTGATCCTTAGGGATTGTGTCACTATTTAGAGTGATCCATGGGGATTGTGTCACTATTTAGAGTGATCCTTGGGGATTGTGTCACTATTTAGAGTGATCCTTGGGGATTGTGTCATTATTGAAAGTGATCCTTGGGGAGTGTGTCACTATTTAGAGTGATCCTTGGAGATTGTGTCACTATTTAGAGTGATCATTGGGGTTTGTGTCACAATTTGGATGTGGCCCTTGAGGGTTGTGTCAATTTTTAGACTGATTCCTGGGTATTGTGTCACTATTGAGAGTGACCCTTGGGAATTGTATCACTATTTAGAGTGATCCTTGGGGATTGTGTCACTCTTTAGAGTGATCCTTGGGGATTGTGTCTCTATTCAGTGTGATCCTTGGGGATTCTGTCACTATTTAGAATGATCCTTGGGGATTGTGTAACTATTTGGAGTGATCCTTGGGTTTTGTGTCACTATTTAGAGTGATCCTTGCGGATTGTGTCACTATTTAGAGTGATCCTTCGGGATTGTGTCACTATTGAAAGTGATCCTTGGGGAGTGTGTCACTATTTAGAGTGATCCTTGGGGATTGTGTCACTATTTAGAGTGAGCCTTGTGGATTGTGTCACTATTGAAAGTGATCCTTGGGGATTGTGTCACTATTTAGAGTGATCCTTGCGGATTGTGTCACTATTGAGAGTGATCCTTGGGGATTGTGTCACTATTGAGAGTGATCCTTGGGGATTGTGTCAGTATTTAGAATGATCCTTGGGGATTGTGTCACTATTTAGAGTCATCCTTGGGGATTGTGTCACTATTTAGAGTGATCCTTGGGGATTGTGGCACTATTTAGAGTGATTCTTGAGGATTGTGTCACTATTTAGAGTGATCCTTGGGGTTTGTGTCTCTATTTAGAGTGATCCTTAGGGATTGTGTCACTATTTAGAGTGATCCATGGGGATTGTGTCACTATTTAGAGTGATCCTTGGGGATTGTGTCACTATTTAGAGTCATCCTTGGGGATTGTGTCACTATTTAGAGTGATCCTTGGGGATTGTGGCACTATTTAGAGTGATCCTTGGGGATTGTGTCACTATTTAGAGTGATCCTTGGGGTTTGTGTCTCTATTTAGAGTGATCCTTAGGGATTGTGTCACTATTTAGAGTGATCCATGGGGATTGTGTCACTATTTAGAGTGATCCTTGGAGATTGTGTCACTATTTAGAGTCATCCTTGGGTATTGTGTCACTATTTAGAGTGATCCTTGGGGATTGTGTCTCTATTTAGAGTGATCCTTGGAGATTGTGTCACTATTTCGAGTGAGCCTTGTGGATTGTGTCACTATTGAAAGTGATCCTTGGGGAGTGTGTCACTATTTAGAGTGATCCTTGGGGTTTGTGTCTCTATTTAGAGTGATCCTTAGGGATTGTGTCACTATTTAGAGTGATCCATGGGGATTGTGTCACTATTTAGAGTGATCCTTGGGGATTGTGTCACTATTTAGAGTGATCCTTGGGGATTGTGTCATTATTGAAAGTGATCCTTGGGGAGTGTGTCACTATTTAGAGTGATCCTTGGAGATTGTGTCACTATTTAGAGTGAGCCTTGTGGATTGTGTCACTATTGAAAGTGATCCTTGGGGAGTGTGTCACTATTTAGAGTGATCCTTGGGGATTGTGTCACTATTTAGAGTGAGCCTTGTGGATTGTGTCACTATTGAAAGTGATCCTTGGGGATTGTGTCACTATTTAGAGTCATCCTTGCGGATTGTGTCACTATTGAGAGTGATCCTTGGGGATTGTGTCACTATTGAGAGTGATCCTTGGGGATTGTGTCAGTATTTAGAATGATCCTTGGGGATTGTGTCACTATTTAGAGTCATCCTTGGGGATTGTGTCACTATTTAGAGTGATCCTTGGGGATTGTGGCACTATTTAGAGTGATTCTTGAGGATTGTGTCACTATTTAGAGTGATCCTTGGGGTTTGTGTCTCTATTTAGAGTGATCCTTAGGGATTGTGTCACTATTTAGAGTGATCCATGGGGATTGTGTCACTATTTAGAGTGATCCTTGGGGATTGTGTCACTATTTAGAGTCATCCTTGGGGATTGTGTCACTATTTAGAGTCATCCTTGGGGATTGTGGCACTATTTAGAGTGATCCTTGGGGATTGTGTCACTATTTAGAGTGATCCTTGGGGTTTGTGTCTCTATTTAGAGTGATCCTTAGGGATTGTGTCACTATTTAGACTGATCCATGGGGATTGTGTCACTATTTAGAGTGATCCTTGGGGATTGTGTCACTATTTAGAGTGATCCTTGGGGATTGTGTCACTATTAAGAACATAGAACATGGAACAGTACAGCACAGAACAGGCCCTTCGGCCCACGATGTTGTGCCGAGCTTTATCTGAAACCAAGATCAAGCTATCCCACTCCCTATCATCCTGGTGTGCTCCATGTGCCTATCCAATAACCGCTTAAATTTTCCTAAAGTGTCTGACTCCACTATCACTGCAGGCAGTCCATTCCACACCACAACCACTCACTGCGTAAAGAACCTACCTCTGATATCCTTCCTATATCTCCCACCACGAACCCTATAGTTAGCCCCCCTTGTAATAGCTCCATCCACCCGAGGAAATAGTCTTTGAACGTTCACTCTATCTATCCCCTTCATCATTTTATCAACCTCTATTAAGTCTCCCCTCAGCCACCTCCGCTCCAGAGAGAACAGCCCTAGTTCCCGCAAACCTTTCCTCAGACGACATACCCTCCAAACCAGGCTGCATCCTGGTAAGTCTCCTCTGCACTCCTTCCACCGCTTCCACATCCTTCTTATAGTGAGGTGACCAGAACTGCATACAATATTCCAAATGTGGTCTCACCAAGATCCTGTACAGTTGCAGCATAACCCCAGGGCTCTTAAACTCCAACCCCCTGTTAATAAAAGGTAACACACTCGAGGCGTTCTTCACAGCTCTCTCCACTTGAAGTGGCAACTTTTAGAGATCTGTGGATATGGACCCCACGATCTGTCTGTTCCTCCACAGTCTTCAGAACCCTACCTTTGATCCTGTAATCCACATTTAAATTTGTCCTACCAAAATGAATCACCTCACATTTATCAGGGTTAAACTCCATTTGCCATTTTTCAGCCCAGCTCTGCATCCTTCGAAATCATAGAAATCATAGAAACCCTACAGTGCAGAAGGAGGCCATTCGGCCCATCGAGTCTGCACCGACCACAATCCCACCCAGGCCCTAACCTCACATATTTACCCGCTAATCCCTCTAACCTACGCATCCCAGGACTCTAAGGGGCAATTTTTAACCTGGCCAATCAACCTAACCTGCACATCTTTGGACTGTGGGAGGAAACCGGAGCACCCGGAGGAAACCCACGCAGACATGAGGAGAATGTGCAAACTCCACACAGACAGTGACCCGAGACGGGAACCGAACCCAGGACCCTGGAGCTGTGAAGCAGCAGTGCTAACCACTGTGCTACCGTGCCGCCCAAATCCTATCTATGTCTCTTTGCAGCCTACAACAGCCCTCCACCTCATCCACTACTCCACCAATCTTGGTGTCACCAGCAAATTTAGTGATCCACCCTTCAGCCCCCTCCTCTAAGTCATTGATAAAAATCACAAAGAGCAGAGGACCAAACACTGATCCCTGCGGCACTCCGCTAGCAACCTGCCTCCAATCCGAAAATCTTCCATCCACCATCACCCTCTGTCTTCGATCAGACAGCCAGTTACCTATCCAATCGGCCAACTTTCCCTCTATCCCACACCTCCTTACTTTCTTCATAAACCTCCCATGGGGGACCTTATCAAACGACTTACTGAAATCCATGCATATGACATCAACTGCCCGAACTTCATCAACAAAATTAGATACCTCCTAAAATGTTTTTATCAAATTAGTGAGGCACGACTTGACCCTGTCACGATTTAGAGTGATCCTTCGGGATTGTGTCACTATTTAGAGTGATCCTTGGGGATTGTGTCACTATTTCAAGTGATCCTTGGGGATTGTGTCACTATTTAGAATGATACTTGTGGATTGTGTCACTATTAAGAGTGACCATTGGGAATTGTGTCACTATTTGGAGTGATCCTTGGGGATTGTGTCACTATTTAGAGTGATCCTTGGGGATTGTGTCACTATTTAGAATGATCCTTGTGGATTGTGCCACTATTTAGAGTGACCCTTGGGGATCGTGTCACTATTTAGAATGATCCATGGGGATTGTGTCGTTATTTAGAGTGATCCTTGGGGATTGTGTCACTATTTAGAGTGACCCTTGGGAATTGTGTCAGTATTTGGAGTGATCCTTGGGGATTGTGTCACTATTTAGAGTGATCATTGGGGTTTGTGTCACAATTTGGATGTGGTCCTTGAGGGTTGTGTCAATTTTTAGAGTGATTCTTGGGTATTGTTGTCACTATTTAGAGTGATCGTTGGGGATTGTATCACTATTTAGAGTGACCCATGGGAATTGTGTCACTATTTAGAGTGTTCCTTGGGGATTGTGTCAGTATTTAGAGTGATCCTTGGGGATTGTGTCACTCTTTAGAGTGATCCTTGGGGATTGTGTCTCTATTCAGTGTGATCCTTGGGGATTCTGTCACTATTTAGAATGAGCCTTGGGAATTGTGTAACTATTTAGAGTGATCCTTGGGTTTTGTGTCACTATTTAGAGTGATCCTTGCGGATTGTGTCACTATTTAGAGTGATCCTTGGGGATTGTGTCACTATTGAAAGTGATCCTTGCGGATTGTGTCACTATTTAGAGTGATCCTTGGGGATTGTGTCACTATTTAGAGTGAGCCTTGGGGATTGTGTCACTATTGAAAGTGATCCTTGGGGATTGTGTCACTATTTAGAGTGATCCTTGGGGATTGTGTCACTATTGAAAGTGATCCATGGGGATTGTGTCGTTATTTAGAGTGATCCTTGGGGATTGTGTCACTATTTAGAGTGATCCTTGCGGATTGTGTCACTATTTAGAGTGATCATTGGGGTTTGTGTCACAATTTGGATGTGGTCCTTGAGGGTTGTGTCAATTTTTAGAGTGATTCTTGGGTATTGTGTCACTATTTAGAGTGATCTTTGCGGATTGTGTCAGTATTGAGAGTGATCCTTGGGGATTGTGTCTCTATTTAGAGTGATCCTTGGGGATTCTGTCACTATATAGAGTGATCCTTGGGGTTTGAGTCACAATTTGGATGTGGCCCTTGAGGGTTGTGTCAATTTTTAGAGTGATTCCTGGGTATTGTGTCACTATTTAGAGTGACCCTTGGGAATTGTATCACTATTTAGAGTGCCCCTTGGGAATTGTGTCACTATTTAGAGTGTTCCTTGGGGATTGTGTCAGTATTTAGAGTGATCCTTGGGGATTGTGTCACTCTTTCGAGTGATCCTTGGGGATTGTGTCTCTATTCAGTGTGATCCTTGGGGATTCTGTCACTATTTAGAATGATCCTTGGGGATTGTGTAACTATTTAGACTGATCCTTGGGTTTTGTGTCACTATTTAGAGTGATCCTTGCGGATTGTGTCACTATTTAGAGTGATCCTTGGGGATTGTGTCACTATTGAAAGTGATCCTTGGGGATTGTGTCACTATTTAGAATGATCCTTGGGGATTGTGTCACTATTTAGAGTGAGCCTTGGGGATTGTGTCACTATTGAAAGTGATCCTTGGGGATTGTGTCACTATTTAGAGTGATCCATGGGGATTGTGTCACTATTGAGAGTGATCCTTGGGGATTGTGTCACTATTGAGAGTGATCCTTGGGGATTGTGTCAGTATTTAGAATGATCCTTGGTGATTGTGTCACTATTTAGAGTGAGCCTTGGGGATTGTGTCACTATTGAAAGTGATCCTTGGGGATTGTGTCACTATTTAGAGTGATCCTTGGGGATTGTGTCACTATTGAGAGTGATCCATGGGGATTGTGTCGTTATTTAGAGTGATCCTTGGGGATTGTGTCACTATTTAGAGTGACCCTTGGGAATTGTGTCACTATTTGGAGTGATCCTTGAGGATTGTGTCACTATTTAGAGTGATCATTGGGGTTTGTGTCACAATTTGGATGTGGTCCTTGAGGGTTGTGTCAATTTCCAGAGTGATTCTTGGGGATTGTGTCACTATTTAGAGTGATCTTTGGGGATTGTGTAAGTATTGAGAGTGATCCTTGGGGATTGTGTCTCTATTTAGAGTGATCCTTGGAGATTCTGTCACTATATAGAGTGATCCTTGGGGTTTGTGTCACAATTTGGATGTGGCCCTTGAGGGTTGTGTCAATTTTCGAGTGATTTCTGGGTATTGTGTCACTAATTAGAGTGACCCTTGGGAATTGTATCACTATTTAGAGTGACCCTTGGGAATTGTGTCACTATTTAGAGTGTTCCTTGGGGATTGTGTCAGTATTTAGAGTGATCCTTGGGGAATGTGTCACTCTTCAGAGTGATCCTTGGGGATTGTGTCTCTATTCAGTGTGATCCTTGGGGATTCTGTCACTATTTAGAATGATCCTTGGGGATGGTGTAACTATTTAGAGTGATCCTTGGGTTTTGTGTCACTATTTAGAGTGATCCTTGTGGATTGTGTCACTATTTAGAGTGATCCTTGGGGATTGTGTCACTATTGAAAGTGATCCTTGGGGATTGTGTCACTATTTAGAGTGATCCTTGGGGATTGTGTCACTATTTAGAGTGAGCCTTGGGGATTGTGTCACTATTGAAAGTGATCCTTGGGGATTGTGTCACTATTTAGAGTGATCCATGGGGATTGTGTCACTATTGAGAGTGATCCTTGGGGATTGTGTCACTATTGAGAGTGATCCTTGGGGATTGTGTCAGTATTTAGAATGATCCTTGGGGATTGTGTCACTATTTAGAGTCATCCTTGGGGATTGTGTCACTATTTAGAGTGATCCTTCGGGATTGTGTCACTATTTAGAGTGATCCTTGGGGATTGTGTCACTATTTAGAGTGATCCTTGGGGATTGTGTCACTATTAAGAACAGAGAACATGGAGCAGTACAGCACAGAACAGGCCCTTCGTCCCACGATGTTGTGCCGAGCTTTATCTGAAACCAAGATCAAGCTATCCCACTCCCTATCATCCTGGTGTGCTCCATGTGCCTATCCAATAACCGCTTAAATTTTCCTAAAGTGTCTGACTCCACTATCACTGCAGGCAGTCCATTCCACACCACAACCACTCACTGCGTAAAGAACCTACCTCTGATATCCTTCCTATATCTCCCACCACGAACCCTATAGTTAGCCCCCCTTGTAATAGCTCCATCCACCCGAGGAAATAGTCTTTGAACGTTCACTCTATCTATCCCCTTCATCATTTTATCAACCTCTATTAAGTCTCCCCTCAGCCACCTCCGCTCCAGAGAGAACAGCCCTAGCTCCCGCAAACCTTTCCTCATAAGACCTACCTCCAAACATGGCTGCATCCTGGTCAGTCTCCTCTGCACTCCTTCCACCGCTTCCACATCCTTCTTATAGTGAGGTGACCAGAACTGCACACAATATTCCAAATGTGGTCTCACCAAGATCCTGTACAGTTGCAGCATAACCCCAGGGCTCTTAAACTCCAACCCCCTGTTAATAAAAGGTAACACACTCGAGGCGTTCTTCACAGCTCTCTCCACTTGAAGTGGCAACTTTTAGAGATCTGTGGATATGGACCCCACGATCTGTCTGTTCCTCCACAGTCTTCAGAACCCCACCTTTGATCCTGTAATCCACATTTAAATTTGTCCTACCAAAATGAATCACCTCACATTTATCAGGGTTAAACTCCATTTGCCATTTTTCAGCCCAGCTCTGCATCCTTCGAAATCATAGAAATCATAGAAATCCTACAGTGCAGAAGGAGGCCATTCGGCCCATCGAGTCTGCACCGACCACAATCCCACCCAGGCCTTACCCCCACATATTTACCCGCTAATCCCTCTAACCTACGCATCCCAGGACTCTCAGGGGCAATTTTTAACCTGGCCAATCAACCTAACCTGCACATCTTTGGACTGTGGGAGGAAACCGGAGCACCCGGAGGAAACCCACGCAGACATGAGGAGAATGTGCAAACTCCAGACAGACAGTGACCCGAGACGGGAACCGAACCCAGGACCCTGGAGCTGTGAAGCAGCAGTGCTAACCACTGTGCTACCGTGCCGCCCAAATCCTATCTATGTCTCTTTGCAGCCTACAACAGCCCTCCACCTCATCCACTACTCCACCAATCTTGGTGTCACCAGCAAATTTAGTGATCCACCCTTCAGCCCCCTCCTCTAAGTCATTGATAAAAATCACAAAGAGCAGAGGACCAAGCACTGATCCCTGCGGCACTCCGCTAGCAACCTGCCTCCAATCCGAAAATTTTCCATCCACCATCACCCTCTGTCTTCGATCAGAAAGCCAGTTACCTATCCAATCGGCCAACTTTCCCTCTATCCCACACCTCCTTACTTTCTTCATAAACCTCCCATGGGGGACCTTATCAAACGACTCACTAAAATCCATGCATATGACATCAACTGCCCGAACTTCATCAACAAAATTAGATACCTCCTAAAAAAAAATTATCAAATTAGTGAGGCACGACTTGACTCTGTCACGATTTAGAGTGATCCTTGGGGATTGTGTCACTATTTAGAGTGATCCTTGGGGATTGTATCACTATTTAAAGTGATCCTTGGGGATTGTGTCACTATTTAGAATGATACTTGTGGATTGTGTCACTATTAAGAGTGACCCTTGGGAATTGTGTCACTATTTGGAGTTATCCTTGGGGACTGTGTCACTATTTAGAGTGATCCATGGGGATTGAGTCACTATTTAGAGTGATCCTCGGGGATTGTGTCACTATTTAGAGTGATCCTTGTGGTTTGTGTCTCTATTTCGAGTGATCCTTGGGGATTGTGTCACTATTTAGAGTGTTCCTTGGGGATTGTGTCACTATTTAGAGTGATTCTTGGGGATTGTGTCACTATTTAGAGTGATCCTTGGGGATTGTGTCACTATTTGGAGTGATCCTTGGGGATTGTGTCACTATTTCGAGTGATCCTTGTGGATTGTTGCACTTTTTAGAGTGATCCTTGGGGATTGTTGCACTTTTTAGAGTGATCCTTCGGGATTGTGTCACTATTTAGAGTGATCCTTGGGGATTGTGTCACTATTTAGAGTGATCCTGGGGGATTGTGTCACTATTTAGAGTGATCCTTGGGGATTGTGTCATAATTTAGAGTGATCCTTGGGGATTGTTGCACTTTTTAGAGTGATCCTTGGGGATTGTGTCACTATTTAGAGTGATCCTTGGGGATTGTGTCACTATTTAGAGTGATCCTTGGGGATTGTGTCACTATTTAGAGTGATCCTTGGGGATTGTGTCACTATTTAGAGTGATCCTTGGGGATTGTGTCAGTGTTTAGAGCGATCCTTGTGGATTGTGTCACTATTTAGAGTGATCCTTGCGGATTGTGTCACTATTTAGAGTGATCCTTGGGGATTGTGTCACTATTTAGAGTGATCCTTGGGGATTGTGTCACTATTTAGAGTGATCCTTGGGGATTGTGTCAGTATTTAGAATAATTCTGGGGAATTGTGTCACTATTTAGAGTGATCCTTGGGGATTGTGTCACTATTTAGAGAGATCCTCGGGGATTGTGTCACTATTTAGAGTGATCCTTGGGGTTTGTGTCACTATTTAGAGTTATCCTAGGGGTTTGTGTCACTATTTAGAGTGATCCTTGGGCATTGTGCCATTATTTAGAGTGATCCTTGGCCATTGAGTCACTATTTAGAGTGATCCTTGGGGATTGTGTCACTATTTAGAGTGATCCTTGGGGATTGTGTCACTATTTAGAATAATCCTTGGGGATTGTGTCGCTATTGAGAGTGATCCTTGGGGATTGTGTTACTATTTAGAGTGACCCTTGGGGATTATGTCAGTATTTAGAGTAATCCTTGGGGATTGTGTCAGTATTGAGAGTGATCCTTGTGGATTGTGTCGCTATTGAGAGTTGTCCTTGGGGATTGTGTCACTATTTCGAGTGACCCTTGGGGATTATGTCAGTATTTAGAGTAATCCTTGGGGATTGTGTCAGTATTGAGAGTGATCCTTGGGGATTGTGTCACTATTTAGAGAGATCCTTGGGGATTGTGTCACTATTTAGAGGGATCCTTGGGGACTGTGTCACTATTTAGAGTGATCCTTGGGGATTGTGTCTCTATTTAGAGTGATCCTTGGGGTTTGTGTCACTATTTAAAGTTATCCTTGGGGTGTGTCTCTATTTAGAGTGATCCTTGGGGATTGTGTCATTATTTAGAGTGATCCTTGGCCATTGTGTCACTATTTAGAGTGATCCTTGGCCATTGTGTCACTATTTAGTGTGATCCTTGGGGTTTGTGTCACTATTTAGAGTGATCCTTGGGGATTGTGTCAGTGTTTAGAGTGATCCTTGTGGATTGTGTCACTATTTAGAGTGATCCTTGGGGATTGTGTCACTATTTAGAGTGATCCTTGGGGATTGTGTCAGTATTTAGAGTGATTCTGGGGAATTGTGTCACTATTTAGAGTGATCCTTGGGGATTGTGTCACTATTCTGGGGAGCGGACCTGCGGGGTGGAGACTGTGAGCGGTGAGAGAGAGAGCGCAGACTGTGAGTAAATTCTGGGTTTTTTTTTTTGTCTAATTTTCGGGAGGTTTTTTGTAATTAACGGAAACCGGAAGGCCGCATCGCGAAGCCTGCCGGTAGCTGTAGTTTTTTTTTTTCTCTCACTTACCTTATAAGTACTCGCCTCGGGGTATCGGCCTCAGTGTTCCTCTGGGAGCGGACCTGCGGGGTGGAGACTGTGAGCGGTGAGAGAGAGAGCGCGGACTGTGAGTAAATTCTGGGTTTTTTTTTGTCTAATTTTCGGGAGGTTTTTTGTAATTAACGGAAACCGGAAGGCCGCATCGCGAAGCCTGCCGGTCGCTGTAGTTTTTTTTTCTCTCACTTACCTTATTAATACTCGCCTCGGGGTATCGGCCTCAGTGTTCCTCTGGGAGCGGACCTGCGGGGTGGAGACTGTGAGCGGTGAGAGAGAGAGCGCGGACTGTGAGTAAATTCTGGGTTTTTTTTTTTGTCTAATTTTCGGGAGGTTTTTTGTAATTAACGGAAACCGGAAGGCCGCATCGCGAAGCCTGCCGGTAGCTGTAGTTTTTTTTTCTCTCGGGCCCCTAGCCCTATAAATTGGTGCAGAGGAGATACCCGATCCTCTACACTGGTAGAGGATCCCACCCTTCCATCCTCCTCTAACCTAATTATAAGTGTGGGGAAGTTTTTTGTTTTCTTTTTTTCTTGCTGGTAATGGCTTCAGGGATGGCAGTTCAGGCAGTATGCTGCATCTCCTGTGGGATGTATGTGGTGAGGAAATCCAGTAGTGTTTCAGGAGATTTTAGTTGTAAGAAGTGCATTAGATTGCAGCTTCTGGAGGAGCGTGTAAAGGAGATGGAGGGGGAGTTAGAGGTACTCCGCATAATTCGGGAGGCGGAGGTGGAAGTTGATAGGAGTTATAGAGAAATAGTAACTCCTAGAAATGAGGCTTGGGTCAATGCCAGGAGGAGGGGTAAGAAGCAATCGGGAAGACAATCCCCTGGGGCGGTTCCCCTCCATAATAGGTTTTCGGTGCTGGAGGCTACAGTTGAGGAGGAATCAACTGAGCATAGAGAGCAGATCTCTGGGGGTGAGCCGAGTGAGAAAGCTCAGGTGGTTAGGGGCTGTAAAAGACTGGGCCTTGTGATTGGGGACTCCACAATTAAGGGGACAGATGGGAGGGTCGGAACTAAAGGTAGGGACTCAGGGTTGGTGTGTTGCCTACCAGGGGCTGGGGTCCGGGATGTGTCTGACAGGGTATTCAGGACTCTTAGGGGGGAGGGAGATAAACCACAAGTTATTGTACATGTGGGGACACACGACATAGGGAGGATAGGGGAAGGGGATATTAGGCAGGGATTTATGGAGTTGGGGTGGAAACTAAAGGCCAAGACTGACAGAGTGGTTATCTCTGGACTCTTGCCTGTACCACGGGATAGTTTAGAGAGGAATAGGGAGAGGGAAGGTTTGAATTCATGGCTGAGGGGATGGTGCAGGAGGGAGGGGTTCAGATACTTAAGCAATTGGGGCTCGTACTGGGGAAGGTGTGACCTCTATGAGAAGGATGGTCTACACCTTAATCAGAAGGGGACCAATATCCTGGGGGGTAAATTTGCTAAGGCCATGCAGGGAGGTTTAAACTGATTCGGGGGGGGGGGGAGGGATCCTGAGTAGTGGGGCTGAAAGTGAGGGATGCATGGATGGGGACTGCAATGCACGGCATTGCAGAGGTGGGGTGGAGCAGGGTTTGAAATGTGTATACTTCAATGCCAGGAGTATTCGCAATAAAGTGGGTGAACTTGCAGCGTGGATCAGTACCTGGGACTTCGATGTTGTGGCTATTTCAGAGACATGGATAGAGCAGGGGCAGGAATGGATGCTGCAGGTCCCGGGGTTCAAATGTTTTAGTCGAAGTAGGGAAGGAGGTAGAAGAGGGGGAGGGGTAGCATTATTGGTCAGAGATTGTATCACAGTGTCAGAGAGGAGGTTTGATGAGGACTTATCTGTTGAGGTAGTATGGGCGGAGATTAGAAATAGGAGAGGAGAGGTCACCCTGTTGGGAGTCTTTTATAGACCTCCTAAAAGTTCTAGAGAGGTTGAGGAAAGGATTGCGGAGTCAATCCTGCTTAGGAGTGAAAGTAATAGGGCAATTGTTATGGGGGATTTTAACTTGACTAATATTGACTGGAATTGTTATAGCTCTAGCTCGTTAGAGGGGTCAGTTTTTGTTCAAAGCGTGCAGGAAGGTTTTTTGACTCAGTATGTAGACAGGCCAACTAGAGGTGAGGCTATATTGGATCTGGTGCTGGGAAATGAGCCAGACCAGGTGCTAGACTTGGAAGTTGGTGTGCATTTTGGTGATAGTGACCACAATTCGGTTACGTTCACCATAGTGATGGAAAGGGATAGGCATGAACCTCGGGCCAGTGGTTTTAGCTGGGGGAAGGGTAATTATGAGGCTATTAGGAGAGAATTAGGAAACATAGGTTGGACTAGGAGATTACAGGGACTGGGAACGTCCGACATGTGGAGTTTTTTCAAGGAGCAGCTACTGCGAGTCTGTGATAGGTATGTCCCTGTCAGGCAAGGAGGAATTGGTAGGGCTAGGGAACCGTGGTGCACCAAAAAAGTTTCTTTGTTGGTTAAAAAGAAAAAGGAGGCTTATGTTCGGATGAGACGTGAGCACTCGGGTAGTGCACTAGAAAGCTTTAGATTGGCTAAGAGGGAGTTGAAGAGCGAGCTTAGAAGGGCTAAAAGGGGACATGAGAAGACTTTGGCGGATAGGGTTAAAGAGAATCCTAAGGCGTTCTATAGGTATGTCAAGAACAGAAGGTTGGTTAGGGCAAGTTTAGGGCCAGTTATAGATGGCAGAGGGAAGTTATGTGTGGAACCGGAGGAGATTGGTGAAGCATTGAACCAATATTTCTCTTCGGTGTTCACGCAAGGGGACATGAATATAGCTGAGGAGGACACTGGGTTGCAGGGGAGTAGAATAGACAGTATTACAGTTGATAAGGAGGATGTGCAGGATATTCTGGAGGGTCTGAAAATAGATAAATCCCCTGGTCCGGATGGGATTTATCCAAGGATTCTCTGGGAGGCAAGAGAAGTGATTGCAGAGCCTCTGGCTCTGATCTTCAGGTCGTCGTTGGCCTCTGGTATAGTACCAGAAGATTGGAGGTTAGCGAATGTTGTCCCATTGTTTAAGAAGGGGAACAGAGACTTCCCCGGGAATTATAGACCGGTGAGTCTCACTTCTGTTGTCGGCAAGATGTTGGAAAAAGTTATAAGGGATAGGATTTATAGTTATTTGGTGAGTAATGAATTGATAGGTGATAGTCAGCATGGTTTTGTGGCAGGTAGGTCGTGCCTTACTAACCTTATTGAGTTTTTTGAGAAAGTGACCAAGGAGGTGGATGGGGGCAAGGCAGTGGACGTGGTATATATGGATTTTAGTAAGGCGTTTGATAAGGTTCACCATGGTAGGCTTCTGCAGAAAATGCAGATGTATGGGATTGGGGGTGATCTAGGAAATTGGATCAGGAATTGGCTAGCGGATAGGAAACAGAGGGTGGTGGTTGATAGTAAATATTCATCATGGAGTGCGGTTACAAGTGGTGTACCTCAGGGATCTGTTTTGGGGCCACTGCTGTTTGTAATATTTATTAATGATCTGGATGAGGGTATAGTTGGGTGGATTAGCAAATTTGCTGATGACACCAAAGTCGGTGGTGTGGTAGACAGTGAGGAAGGGTGTCGTAGTTTGCAGGAAGACTTAGACAGGTTGCAAAGTTGGGCCGAGAGGTGGCGGATGGAGTTTAATGCGGAGAAGTGTGAGGTAATTCACTTTGGTAGGAATAACAGATGTGTTGAGTATAGGGCTAACGGGAGGACTTTGAATAGTGTGGAGGAGCAGAGGGATCTAGGTGTATGTGTGCATAGATCCCTGAAAGTTGGGAATCAAGTAGATAAGGTTGTTAAGAAGGCATATGGTGTCTTGGCGTTTATTGGTAGGGGGATTGAATTTAGGAGTCGTAGCGTTATGTTGCAACTGTACACAACTCTGGTGCGGCCGCACTTGGAGTACTGTGTGCAGTTCTGGTCCCCACATTACAGGAAGGATGTGGAGGCTTTGGAGAGGGTGCAGAGGAGGTTTACCAGGATGTTGCCTGGTATGGAGGGGAGATCCTATGAGGAGAGGCTGAGGGATTTGGGATTGTTTTCGCTGGAAAGGCGGCGGCTAAGAGGGGATCTTATTGAAACATATAAGATGATTAGAGGTTTAGATAGGGTGGATAGTGATAGCCTTTTTCCTCTGATGGAGAAATCCAGCACGAGGGGGCATGGCTTTAAATTGAGGGGGGGTAGTTATAGAACCGATGTCAGGGGTAGGTTCTTTACCCAGAGGGTGGTGAGGGATTGGAATGCCCTGCCAGCATCAGTTGTAAATGCGCCTAGTTTGGGGGCGTTTAAGAGATCCGTAGATAGGTTCATGGACGAAAAGAAATTGGTTTAGGTTGGAGGGTCACAGTTTTTTTTTTTAACTGGTCGGTGCAACATCGTGGGCCGAAGGGCCTGTTCTGCGCTGTAATGTTCTATGTTCTATGTTCTATTTAGAGAGATCCTCGGGGATTGTGTCACTATTTAGAGTGATGCATGGGGATTGTGTCAGTCTTTAGACTGATCCTTGGGGATTGTGTCACTATTTAGAATGATCCTTGGGGTTTGTGTCACTATTTAGAGTTATCCTTGGGGTTTGTGTCACTATTTAGAGTGATCCTTGGGGATTGTGTCATTATTTAGAGTGATCCTTGGCCATTGAGTCACTATTTAGAGTGATCCTTGGGGATTGTGTCACTATTTAGAGTGATCCTTGGGGATTGTGTCACTATTTAGAATAATCCTTGGGGATTGTGTCGCAATTGAGAGTGATCCTTGGGGATTGTGTCACTATTTAGAGTGACCCTTGGGGATTATGTCAGTATTTAGAGTAATCCTTGGGGATTGTGTCAGTATTGAGAGTGATCCTTATGGATTGTGTCGCTATTGAGAGTTGTCCTTGGGGATTGTGTCACTATTTCGAGTGACCCTTGGGGATTATGTCAGTATTTAGAGTAATCCTTGGGGATTGTGTCAGTATTGAGAGTGATCCTTGGGGATTGTGTCACTATTTAGAGAGATCCTTGGGGATTGTGTCACTATTTAGAGGGATCCTTGGGGACTGTGTCACTATTTAGAGTGATCCTTGGGGATTGTGTCAGTATTTAGAGTGATCCTTGGGGATTGTGTCATTATTTTGAGTGATCCTTGAGGATTGTGTCACTAATTAGAGTGATCCTTGGGAATTGTGCCACTATTTGGAGTGATCTTTGGGTATTATGTCAGTATTTCGAGTGATCCTTGGGGATTGTGTCACTATTTAGAGTGATCCTTGGGGATTGTGCCACCATTTGAAGTGATCCTTGGGGATTGTGTCATTATTTCGAGTGATCCTTGGGGATTGTGTCACTATTTAGAGAGATCCTTGGGGATTGTGACATTATTTAGAGTGATCCTTGGGGATTGTGCCACTATTTAGAGAGATCCTTGGGGATTGTGTCATTATTTAGAGTGATCCTTGGGGATTTTGTCATTATTTTGAGTGATCCTTGGTGATTGTGTCACTATTTAGAGTGATCCTTCGGGATTGTATCACTATTTTGATTGATCCTTGGGGATTGTGTCACTATGTAGAGAGATCCTTGGGGATTGTGTCAGTATTTAGAGTGATCCTTGGGGATTGTATCACTATTTAGAGTGATCTTTGGGGATTGTGTCCCTATTTATAGTTATCCTTGTGGATTGTGTCTCTGTTGAGGGTGATCCTTGGGGAATGTGTCAGTATTTAGAGTGATCGTTGGGGATTGTGTCACTATTTAGACTGATCCTTGGGGTTTGTGCCACTATTTAGAGAGATCCTTGGGGATTGTGTCACTATTTAGACTGTTCCTTCGGGTATTGTGTCACTATTTAGAGTGATCCTTGGGGATTGTGTCACTATTTAGAGTGATCCTTGGGGATTGTGTCACTACTTAGAGTGATCCTTGGGGATTGTGTCACTATTTCGAGTGATCCTTGGGTATTGTGTCAGTATTTAGAGTGAGCCTTGTGGATTGTGTCACTATTTAGAGAGATCCTCGGGGATTGTGTCACTATTTAGAGTGATGCATGGGGATTGTGTCAGTCTTTAGAGTGATCCTTGGGGATTGTGTCACTATTTAGAATGATCCTTGGGGGTTGTGTCTCTATTTAGAGTGATCCTTGGGGTTTGTGTCACTATTTAGAGTGATCCTTGGGGATTCTGTCACTATTTAGAGTGATCCTTGGGGATTGTGTCACTATTTAGAGAGATCCTCGGGGATTGTGTCACTATTTAGCGTGATGCATGGGGATTGTGTCAGTCTTTAGACTGATCCTTGGGGATTGTGTCACTATTTAGAATGATCCTTGGGGATTGTGTCTCTATTTAGAGTGATCCTTGGGGTTTGTGTCACTATTTAGAGTTATCCTTGGGGTTTGTATCACTATTTAGAGTGATCCTTGGGGATTGTGTCATTATTTAGAGTGATCCTTGGCCATTGAGTCACTATTTAGAGTGATCCTTGGGGATTGTGTCACTATTTAGAGTGATCCTTGGGGATTGTGTCACTATTTAGAGAGATCCTTGGGGATTGTGTCACTATTTAGAGGGATCCTTGGGGACTGTGTCACTATTTAGAGTGATCCTTGGGGATTGTGTCACTATTTAGAGTGATCCTTGGGGATTGTGTCACTATTTAGAGAGATCCTCGGGGATTGTGTCTCTATTTAGAATGATCCTTGGGGATTGTGTCATAATTTAGAGTGATCCTTGGGGATTGTGTCACTATTTAGAATGATCCTTGGGGATTGTGTCACTATTTAGAGTGATCCTTGGGGATTGTGTCACTATTTAGAGAGATCCTTGGGGATTGTGCCACTATTTAGAGAGATCCTTGGGGATTGTGTCATTATTTACAGTGATCCTTGGGGATTTTGTCATTATTTTGAGTGATCCTTGGTGATTGTGTCACTATTTAGAGTGATCCTTCGGGATTGTATCACTATTTTGATTGATCCCTGGCGATTGTGTCACTATGTAGAGAGATCCTTGGGGATTGTGTCAGTATTTAGAGTGATCCTTGGGGATTGTATCACTATTTAGAGTGATCTTTGGATATTGTGTCCCTATTTAGAGTTATCCTTGTGGATTGTGTCTCTGTTGAGGGTGATCCTTGGGGAATGTGTCACTATTTAGAGTGATCGTTGGGGATTGTGTCACTATTTAGACTGATCCTTGGGGTTTGTGCCACTATTTAGAGAGATCCTTGGGGATTGTGTCACTATTTAGACTGTTCCTTCGGGTATTGTGTCACTATTTAGAGTGATCCTTGGGGATTGTGTCACTATTTAGAGTGATCCTTGGGGATTGTGTCACTATTTAGAGTGATCCTTGGGGATTGTGTCACTATTTCGAGTGATCCTTGGGTATTGTGTCAGTATTTAGAGTGAGCCTTGTGGATTGTGTCACTATTTAGAGAGATCCTCGGGGATTGTGTCACTATTGAGAGTGATGCATGGGGATTGTGTCAGTCTTTAGAGTGATCCTTGGGGATTGTGTCACTATTTAGAATGATCCTTGGGGGTTGTGTCTCTATTTAGAGTGATCCTTGGGGTTTGTGTCACTATTTAGAGTGATGCATGGGGATTGTGTCAGTCTTTAGAGTGATCCTTGGGGATTGTGTCACTATTTAGAATGATACTTGGGGGTTGTGTCTCTATTTAGAGTGATCCTTGGGGTTTGTGTCACTATTTAGAGTTATCCTTGGGGTTTGTGTCACTATTTAGAGTGATCCTTGGGGATTGTGTCATTATTTAGAGTGATCCTTGGGGATTATGTCACTATTTAGAGTGATCCTTGTGGATTGTTTCAGTATTTAGAGTGATTCTGGGGAATTGTGTCACTATTTAGTGTCATCCTTGGGGATTGTGTCACTATTGAGAGAGATCCTCAGGGATTGTGTCACTATTTAGAATAATCCTTGGGGATTGTGTCGCTATTGAGAGTGATCCTTGGGGATTGTGTCACTATTTAGAGTGACCCTTGGGGATTATGTCAGTATTTAGAGTAATCCTTGGGGATTGTGTCAGTATTGAGAGTGATCCTTGTGGATTGTGTCGCTATTGAGAGTGAGCCTTGGGGATTGTGTCACTATTGAAAGTGATCCTTGGGGATTGTGTCACTATTTAGAGTGATCCATGGGGATTGTGTCACTATTGAGAGTGATCCTTGGGGATTGTGTCAGTATTGAGAGTGATCCTTGTGGATTGTGTCGCTATTGAGAGTGAGCCTTGGGGATTGTGTCACTATTGAAAGTGATCCTTGGGGATTGTGTCACTATTTAGAGTGATCCATGGGGATTGTGTCACTATTGAGAGTGATCCTGGGGGATTGTGTCACTATTGAGAGTGATCCTTGGGGATTGTGTCAGTATTTAGAATGATCCTTGGGGATTGTGTCACTATTTAGAGAGATCCTTGGGGATTGTGTCACTATTTAGAGTGATCCTTGGGGATTGTGCCACTATTTAGAGAGATCCTTGGGGATTGTGTCATTATTTAGAGTGATCCTTGGGGATTTTGTCATTATTTTGAGTGATCCTTGGTGATTGTGTCACTATTTAGAGTGATCCTTCGGGATTGTATCACTATTTTGATTGATCCTTGGGGATTGTGTCACTATGTAGAGAGATCATGGGGATTGTGTCAGTATTTAGAGTGATCCTTGGGGATTGTATCACTATTTAGAGTGATCTTTGGATATTGTGTCCCTATTTAGAGTTATCCTTGTGGATTGTGTCTCTGTTGAGGGTGATCATTGGGGAATGTGTCACTATTTAGAGTGATCGTTGGGGATTGTGTCACTATTTAGACTGATCCTTGGGGTTTGTGCCACTATTTAGAGAGATCCTTGGGGATTGTGTCACTATTTAGACTGTTCCTTCGGGTATTGTGTCACTATTTAGAGTGATCCTTGGGGATTGTGTCACTATTTAGAGTGATCCTTGGGGATTGTGTCACTATTTAGAGTGATCCTTGGGGATTGTGTCACTATTTCGAGTGATCCTTGGGTATTGTGTCAGTATTTAGAGTGAGCCTTGTGGATTGTGTCACTATTTAGAGAGATCCTCGGGGATTGTGTGACTATTTAGAGTCATGCCTGGGGATTGTGTCAGTCTTTAGAGTGATCCTTGGGGATTGTGTCACTATTTAGAATGATCCTTGGGGGTTGTGTCTCTATTTAGAGTGATCCTTGGGGTTTGTGTCACTATTTAGAGTGATGCATGGGGATTGTGTCAGTCTTCAGAGTGATCCTTGGGATTGTGTCACTATTTAGAATGATACTTGGGGGTTGTGTCTCTATTTAGAGTGATCCTTGGGGTTTGTGTCACTATCTAGAGTTATCCTTGGGGTTTGTGTCACTATTTAGAGTGATCCTTGGGGATTGTGTCATTATTTAGAGTGATCCTTGGGGATTGTGTCACTATTTAGAGTGATCCTTGTGGATTGTTTCAGTATTTAGAGTGATTCTGGGGAATTGTGTCACTATTTAGTGTCATCCTTGGGGATTGTGTCACTATTGAGAGAGATCCTCAGGGATTGTGTCACTATTTAGAATAATCCTTGGGGATTGTGTCGCTATTGAGAGTGATCCTTGGGGATTGTGTCACTATTTAGAGTGACCCTTGGGGATTATGTCAGTATTTAGAGTAATCCTTGGGGATTGTGTCAGTATTGAGAGTGATCCTTGTGGATTGCGTCGCTATTGAGAGTGAGCCTTGGGGATTGTGTCACTATTGAAAGTGATCCTTGGGGATTGTGTCACTATTTAGAGTGATCCATGGGGATTGTGTCACTATTGAGAGTGATCCTTGGGGATTGTGTCAGTATTGAGAGTGATCCTTGTGGATTGTGTCGCTATTGAGAGTGAGCCTTGGGGATTGTGTCACTATTGAAAGTGATCCTTGGGGATTGTGTCACTATTTAGAGTGATCCATGGGGATTGTGTCACTATTGAGAGTGATCCTGGGGGATTGTGTCACTATTGAGAGTGATCCTTGGGGATTGTGTCAGTATTTAGAATGATCCTTGGGGATTGTGTCACTATTTAGAGTCATCCTTGGGGTTGTCTCACTATTTAGAGTGATCCTTCGGGATTGTGTCACTATTTAGAGTGATCCTTGGGGATTGTGTCACTATTTAGAGTGATCCTTGGGGATTGTGTCACTATTAAGAACATAGAACATGGAACAGTACAGCACAGAGCAGGCCCTTCGGCCCACGATGTTGTGCCGAGCTTTATCTGAAACCAAGATCAAGCTATCCCACTCCCTATCATCCTGGTGTGCTCCATGTGCCTATCCAATAACCGCTTAAATTTTCCTAAAGTGTCTGACTCCACTATCACTGCAGGCAGTCCATTCCACACCCCAACCACTCACTGCGTAAAGAACCTACCTCTGATATCCTTCCAATATCTCCCACCACGAACCCTATAGTTAGCCCCCCTTGTAATAGCTCCATCCACCCGAGGAAATAGTCTTTGAACGTTCACTCTATCTATCCCCTTCATCATTTTAGCAACCTCTATTAAGTCTCCCCTCAGCCACCTCCGCTCCAGAGAGAACAGCCCTAGCTCCCGCAAACCTTTCCTCATAAGACCTACCCTCCAAACCAGGCTGCATCCTGGTAAGTCTCCTCTGCACTCCTTCCACCGCTTCCACATCCTTCTTATAGTGAGGTGACCAGAACTGCACACAATATTCCAAATGTGGTCTCACCAAGATCCTGTACAGTTGCAGCATAACCCCATGGCTCTTAAACTCCAACCCCCTGTTAATAAAAGGTAACACACTCGAGGCGTTCTTCACAGCTCTCTCCACTTGAGTGGCAACTTTTAGAGATCTGTGGATATGGACCCCACGATCTGTCTGTTCCTCCACAGTCTTCAGAACCCTACCTTTGATCCTGTAATCCACATTTAAATTTGTCCTACCAAAATGAATCACCTCATATTTATCAGGGTTAAACTCCATTTGCCATTTTTCAGCCCAGCTCTGCATCCTTCGAAATCATAGAAATCATAGAAACCCTACAGTGCAGAAGGAGGCCATTCGGCCCATCGAGTCTGCACCGACCACAATCCCACCCAGGCCTTACCCCCACATATTTACCCGCTAATCCCTCTAACCGACGCATCCCAGGACTCTAAGGGGCAATTTTTAACCTGGCCAATCAACCGAACCTGCACATCTTTGGACTGTGGGAGGAAACCGGAGCACCCGGAGGAAACCCACGCAGACATGAGGAGAATGTGCAAACTCCAGACAGACAGTGACCCGAGACGGGAACCGAACCCAGGACCCTGGAGCTGTGAAGCAGCAGTGCTAACCACTGTGCTACCGTGCCGCCCAAATCCTATCTATGTATCTTTGCAGCCTACAACAGCCCTCCACCTCATCCACTACTCCACCAATCTTGGTGTCACCAGCAAATTTAGTGATCCACCCTTCAGCCCCCTCCTCTAAGTCATTGATAAAAATCACAAAGAGCAGAGGACCAAGCACTGATCCCTGCGGCACTCCGCTAGCAACCTGCCTCCAATCCGAAAATTTTCCATCCACCATCACCCTCTGTCTTCGATCAGACAGCCAGTTACCTATCCAATCGGCCAACTTTCCCTCTATCCCACACCTCCTTACTTTCTTCATAAACCTCCCATGGGGGACCTTATCAAACGACTCACTAAAATCCATGCATATGACATCAACTGCCCGAACTTCATCAACAAAATTAGATACCTCCTAAAAAAAAATTATCAAATTAGTGAGGCACGACTTGACTCTGTCACGATTTAGAGTGATCCTTGGGGATTGTGTCACTATTTAGAGTGATCCTTGGGGATTGTATCACTATTTAAAGTGATCCTTGGGGATTGTGTCACTATTTAGAATGATACTTGTGGATTGTGTCACTATTAAGAGTGACCCTTGGGAATTGTGTCACTATTTGGAGTGATCCTTGGGGACTGTGTCACTATTTAGAGTGATCCATGGGGATTGAGTCACTATTTAGAGTGATCCTCGGGGATTGTGTCACTATTTAGAGTGATCCTTGTGGTTTGTGTCTCAATTTCGAGTGATCCTTGGGGATTGTGTCACTATTTAGAGTGATCCTTGGGGATTGTGTCACTATTTAGAGTGATTCTTGGGGATTGTGTCACTATTTAGAGTGATCCTTGGGGATTGTGTCACTATTTGGAGTGATCCTTGGGGATTGTGTCACTATTTCGAGTGATCCTTGTGGATTGTTGCACTTTTTAGAGTGATCCTTGGGGATTGTTGCACTTATTCGAGTGATCCTTGGGGATTGTGTCACTATTTAGAGTGATCCTTGGGGATTGTGTCACTATTTAGAGTGATCCTTGGGGATTGTGTCATAATTTAGAGTGATCCTTGGGGATTGTTGCACTTTTTAGAGTGATCCTTGGGGATTGTGTCACTATTTAGAGTGATCCTTGGGGATTGTGTCACTATTTAGAGTGATCCTTGGGGATTGTGTCACTATTTAGAGTGATCCTTGGGGATTGTGTCACTATTTAGAGAGATCCTCGGGGATTGTGTCTCTATTTAGAATGATCCTTGGGGATTGTGTCATAATTTAGAGTGATCCTTGGGGATTGTGTCACTATTTAGAATGATCCTTGGGGATTGTGTCTCTATTTAGAGTGATCCTTGGGGTTTATGTCACTATTTAAAGTTATCCTTGGGGTTTGTGTCACTATTTAGAGTGATCCTTGGGGATTGTGTCATTATTTAGAGTGATCCTTGGCCATTGTGTCACTATTTAGAGTGATCCTTGGGGATTGTGTCACTATTTAGAGTGATCCTTGGGGATTGTGTCAGTGTTTAGAGTGATCCTTGTGGATTGTGTCACTATTTAGAGTGATCCTTGCGGATTGTGTCACTATTTAGAGTGATCCTTGGGGATTGTGTCACTATTTAGCGTGATCCTTGGGGATTGTGTCACTATTTAGAGTGATCCTTGGGGATTGTGTCAGTATTTAGAGTGATCCTTGGGGATTGTGTCACTATTTAGAGAGATCCTCGGGGATTGTGTCACTATTTAGAGTGATGCATGGGGATTGTGTCAGTCTTTAGACTGATCCTTGGGGATTGTGTCACTATTTAGTATGATCCTTGGGGATTGTGTCTCTATTTAGAGTGATCCTCGGGGATTGTGTCACTATTTAGAGTGATGCATGGGGATTGTGTCAGTCTTTAGACTGATCCTTGGGGATTGTGTCACTATTTAGAATGATCCTTGGGGATTGTGTCTCTATTTAGAGTGATCCTTGGGGTTTGTGTCACTATTTAGAGTTATCCTTGGGGTTTGTGTCACTATTTAGAGTGATCCTTGGGGATTGTGTCATTATTTAGAGTGATCCTTGGCCATTGAGTCACTATTTAGAGTGATCCTTGGGGAATGTGTCACTATTTAGATTGATCCTTGGGGATTGTGTCACTATTTAGAGTGATCCTTGGGGATTGTGTCACTATTTAGAGTGATCCTTGGGGATTGTGTCAGTATTTAGAGTGATCCTTGCGGATTGTGTCACTATTTAGAGTGATCCTTGCGGATTGTGTCACTATTTAGAGTGATCCTTGGGGATTGTGTCACTATTTAGAGTGATCCTTGGGGATTGTGTCACTATTTAGAGTGATCCTTGTGGATTGTTTCAGTATTTAGAGTGATTCTGGGGAATTGTGTCACTATTTAGTGTCATCCTTGGAGATTGTGTCACTATTGAGAGAGATCCTCAGGCATTGTGTCACTATTTAGAATAATCATTGGGGATTGTGTCGCTATTGAGAGTGATCCTTGGGGATTGTGTCACTATTTAGAGTGACCCTTGGGGATTATGTCAGTATTTAGAGTAATCCTTGAGGATTGTGTCAGTATTGAGAGTGATCCTTGTGGATTGTGTCGCTATTGAGAGTTGTCCTTGGGGTTTGTGTCACTATTTCGAGTGACCCTTGGGGATTATGTCAGTATTTAGAGTAATCCTTGGGGATTGTGTCAGTATTGAGAGTGATCCTTGGGGATTGTGTCACTACTTAGAGAGATCCTTGGGGATTGTGTCAGTATTTAGAGTGATCCTTGGGGATTGTGTCATTATTTTGAGTGATCCTTGAGGATTGTGTCACTATTTAGAGTGATCCTTGTGGATTGTGTCACTATTTAGAGTGATCCTTGGGGATTGTGTCGCTATTTAGAGTGATCCTTGGGGATTGTGTCACTATTCAGAGTGATCCTTGGGGATTTTCTCACTATTTAGAGTGATCCTTGGGGATTGTGTCACTATTTAGAGTGATCCTTGGGGATTGTGTCACTATTTCGAGTGATCCTTGGGGATTGTGTCAGTATTTAGAGTGATCCTTAGAACATAGAACATAGAACATTACAGCGCAGAACAGGCCCTTCGGCCCACGATGTTGCACCGACCAGTTAAAAAAAAAAACTGTAACCCTCCAACCTAAACCAATTTCTTTTCGTCCATGAACCTATCTACGGATCTCTTAAACGCCCCCAAACTAGGCGCATTTACAACTGATGCTGGCAGGGCATTCCAATCCCTCACCACCCTCTGGGTAAAGAACCTACCCCTGACATCGGTTCTATAACTACCCCCCCTCAATTTAAAGCCATGCCCCCTCGTGCTGGATTTCTCCATCAGAGGAAAAAGGCTATCACTATCCACCCTATCTAAACCTCTAATCATCTTATATGTTTCAATAAGATCCCCTCTTAGCCGCCGCCTTTCCAGCGAAAACAATCCCAAATCCCTCAGCCTCTCCTCATAGGATCTCCCCTCCATACCAGGCAACATCCTGGTAAACCTCCTCTGCACCCTCTCCAAAGCCTCCACATCCTTCCTGTAATGTGGGGACCAGAACTGCACACAGTACTCCAAGTGCGGCCGCACCAGAGTTGTGTACAGTTGCAACATAACGCTACGACTCCTAAATTCAATCCCCCTACCAATAAACGCCAAGACACCATATGCCTTCTTAACAACCTTATCTACTTGATTCCCAACTTTCAGGGATCTATGCACACATACACCTAGATCCCTCTGCTCCTCCACACTATTCAAAGTCCTCCCGTTAGCCCTATACTCAACACATCTGTTATTCCTACCAAAGTGAATTACCTCACACTTCTCCGCATTAAACTCCATCCGCCACCTCTCGGCCCAACTTTGCAACCTGTCTAAGTCTTCCTGCAAACTACGACACCCTTCCTCACTGTCTACCACACCACCGACTTTGGTGTCATCAGCAAATTTGCTAATCCACCCAACTATACCCTCATCCAGATCATTAATAAATATTACAAACAGCAGTGGCCCCAAAACAGATCCCTGAGGTACACCACTTGTAACCGCACTCCATGATGAATATTTACTATCAACCACCACCCTCTGTTTCCTATCCGCTAGCCAATTCCTGATCCAATTTCCTAGATCACCCCCAATCCCATACATCTGCATTTTCTGCAGAAGCCTACCATGGTGAACCTTATCAAACGCCTTACTAAAATCCATATATACCACGTCCACTGCCTTGCCCCCATCCACCTCCTTGGTCACTTTCTCAAAAAACTCAATAAGGTTAGTAAGGCACGACCTACCTGCCACAAAACCATGCTGACTATCACCTATCAATTCATTACTCTCCAAATAACTATAAATCCTATCCCTTATAATTTTTTCCAACATCTTGCCGACAACAGAAGTGAGACTCACCGGTCTATAATTCCCGGGGAAGTCTCTGTTCCCCTTCTTAAACAATGGGACAACATTCGCTAACCTCCAATCTTCTGGTACTATACCAGAGGCCAACGACGACCTGAAGATCAGAGCCAGAGGCTCTGCAATCACTTCTCTTGCCTCCCAGAGAATCCTTGGATAAATCCCATCCGGACCAGGGGATTTATCTATTTTCAGACCCTCCAGAATATCCTGCACATCCTCCTTATCAACTGTAATACTGTCTATTCTACTCCCCTGCAACCCAGTGTCCTCCTCAGCTATATTCATGTCCCCTTGCGTGAACACCGAAGAGAAATATTGGTTCAATGCTTCACCAATCTCCTCCGGTTCCACACATAACTTCCCTCTGCCATCTATAACTGGCCCTAAACTTGCCCTAACCAACCTTCTGTTCTTGACATACCTATAGAACGCCTTAGGATTCTCTTTAACCCTATCCGCCAAAGTCTTCTCATGTCCCCTTTTAGCCCTTCTAAGCTCGCTCTTCAACTCCCTCTTAGCCAATATAAAGCTTTCTAGTGCACTACCCGAGTGCTCACGTCTCATCCGAACATAAGCCTCCTTTTTCTTTTTAACCAACAAAGAAACTTTTTTGGTGCACCACGGTTCCCTAGCCCTACCAATTCCTCCTTGCCTGACAGGGACATACCTATCACAGACTCGCAGTAGCTGCTCCTTGAAAAAACTCCACATGTCGGACGTTCCCAGTCCCTGTAAACTCCTAGTCCAACCTATGTTTCCTAATTCTCTCCTAATAGCCTCATAATTACCCTTCCCCCAGCTAAAACCACTGGCCCGAGGTTCATGCCTATCCCTTTCCATCACTAAGGTGAACGTAACCGAATTGTGGTCACTATCACCAAAATGCACACCAACTTCCAAGTCTAGCACCTGGTCTGGCTCATTTCCCAGCACCAGATCCAATATAGCCTCACCTCTAGTTGGCCTGTCTACATACTGAGTCAAAAAACCTTCCTGCACGCTTTGAACAAAAACTGACCCCTCTAACGAGCTAGAGCTATTACAATTCCAGTCAATATTAGTCAAGTTAAAATCCCCCATAACAATTGCCCTATTACTTTCACTCCTAAGCAGGATTGACTCCGCAATCCTTTCCTCAACCTCTCTAGAACTTTTAGGAGGTCTATAAAAGACTCCCAACAGGGTGACCTCTCCTCTCCTATTTCTAATCTCCGCCCATACTACCTCAACAGATAAGTCCTCATCAAACCTCCTCTCTGACACTGTGATACAATCTCTGACCAATAATGCTACCCCTCCCCCTCTTCTACCTACTTCCCTACTTCGACTAAAACATTTGAACCCCGGGACCTGCAGCATCCATTCCTGCCCCTGCTCTATCCATGTCTCTGAAATAGCCTTGGGGATAGTCTCATTATTTTGAGTGATCCTTGAGGATTGTGTCACTATTTAGAGTGATCCTTGGGGATTGTGCACTATTTGGAGTGATCCTTCAGGATTATGTCAGTATTTCGAGTGATCCTTGGGGATTGTGTCACTATTTAGAGTGATCCTTGGGGATTGTGCCACTATTTGGAGTGATCCTTGGGGATTATGTCAGTATTTTGAGTGATCCTTGGGGATTGTGTCACTATTTAGAGAGATCCTTGGGGATTGTGTCACTATTTAGAGTGATCCTTGGGGATTGTGCCACTATTTAGAGAGATCCTTGGGGATTGTGTCATTATTTAGACTGATCCTTGGTGATTGTGTCACTATTTAGAGAGATCCTTGGGGATTGTGTCATTATTTTGAGTGATCCTTGGTGATTGTGTCACTATTTAGAGTGATCCTTGGGGATTGTGTCTCTATTGAGGGTGATCCTTGGGGATTGTGTCATTATTTAGAGAGATCGTTGGGGATTGTGTCACTATTTAGAGTGATCCTTGTGGATTGTGTCACTATTTAGACTGTTCCTTCGGGTATTGTGTCACTATTTAGAGTGATCCTTGGGGATTGTGTCACTATTTAGAGTGATCCTTGGGGATTCTGTCTCTCTTGAGAGTGATCCTTGGGGATTGTGACACTATTTATAGTGATCCTTGGGGATTGTGTCTGCATTTAGAATGATCCTGGTGGATTCTGTCTCTATTGAGAGTGATCCTTGGGGATTGTCTCACTATTTAGACTGATCCTTGGGGATTGTGCCACTATTTAGAGAGATCCTTGGGGATTGTGTCATTATTTAGTGAGGTCCTTGTGGATTGTGTCTCTCTTTAGAGTGATCCTTGGGGATTGTGTCACCATTTAGGGTGATCGTTGGGGATTGTGAATCGTGTGGAGGTCGTAGAAGGTCTGCAGAGAGATTTGGACAGGCTGAGTGGGTGGGCGAGGATCTGGCAGATGGAGTATAACGTTAACAAATGCGAGGTTATTCACTTTGGAGGAAATAATGGAAAATTGGATTATTATCCAAATGGAAAAAAATTACAACATGCTACTGTGCAAAGGGACCTGGGGGTCCTTGTGCATGAGATGCAAAAACCCAGTCTGCAGTTGCAACAGGTGATCAAGAAGGCAAATTGGATGTTGGCCTATACCGCAAGAGGATAGAATATAAAAGCAGAGATGTCTTGCTGCATCTGTACAGGGCATTGGTGAGGCCGCAGCTGGAATACTGTGTGCAGTATTTGTCCTCTTATTTGTGGAATGATATATTGGCCTTGGAGGGAGTGCAGGGAAGGATCACCAGGTTGATACCAGAGATGAGGGGTGTTTATTATGAGGAGAGACTGAGCAGATTGGGTTTGCATTCGTTGAAATTTAGTAGGCTGAGGGGGGTTCTTATAGAGACCTATAAGATAATGAAGGGGCTGGATAGGGTAGAGGTGGAGAGATTCTTTCAACTTGGAAAGGAAACTAGAACTAGAGGGCACATCCTCAAAATAAAGGGGGGTCAGTTTAGGACAGAGTTGAGGAGGAACTTCTTCTCTCAGAGGATGGTGAATCTCTGGAATTCTCTGCCCACTGAAGTGGTGTAGGCTACCTCGTTGAATATGTTTAAATCACGGATAGGTGGATTCCTGATCGGTAAGGGAATTAGGGGCTGTAGGGATCAGGCGGTTCGGTGGAACTGATCCACTTCAGATCAGCCATGATCTTATTGAATGGTGGGGCAGGGTCGAGGAACTAGATGGCCTACTCCTGCTCCTATTTCTTATGTTCTTATGTTCTTATGATTGTGTCACTATTTAGAGTGATCCTTGGGGATTGTGTCACTATTTAGAGTGATCCTTGGGGATTGTGTCACTATTTAGAGTGATCCTTGGGGACTGTGTCACTATTTAGAGTGATCCTTGGGGATTGTGTCTCGATTGAGAGTGATCCTTGGGGATTGTGTCACTATTTAGAGTGATCCTTGGGGATTGTGTCACTATTGAGAGTGATCCTTGGGGATTGTGTCACTATTGAGAGTGATCCTTGGGGATTGTGTCTCTATTTAAGTGATCCTTGAGGATTGTATCACTATTTAGAGTGAACCTTGGGGTTTGCGTCACTATTTAGAGTGATCCCTTTGTATTGTGTCACTATTTAGAGTGATCCTTGGGGATTGCGTCACTTTTTAGAGTGATCCCTTTGGATTGTGTCACTACTTAGAGTGATCCTTGGAGATTGTGTCACTAATTAGAGTGATCCTTGGGGATTGTGTCTCTATTTAGAGTGATCCTTGGGGATTGTGTCAGTATTTAGCGTCATCCTTGAGAATGGTAGGGTTCTGAAGACTGTGGAGGAACAGAGAGATCTTGGGGTCCATATCCACAGATCTCTAAAGGTTGCACTCAAGTGGAGAGAGCTGTGAAGAATGCCTCGAGTGTGTTACCTTTTATTAACAGGGGGTTGGAGTTTAAGAGCCGTGGGGTTATGTTGTAACTATACAGCACCTTGGTGAGACCACATTTCGAATATTGTGTGCAGTTCTGGTCACCTCACTATAAGAAGGATGTGGAAGCGCTGGAAAGAGTGCAGAGGAGACTTACCAGGATGCTGCCTGGTTTGGAGGGTAGGTCTTATGAGGAAAGGTTGAGGGAGCGAGGGCTGTTCTCTCTGGAGCGGAGGAGGCTGAGGGGAGACTTAATAGAGGTTTATAACATGATGAAGAGGATAGATAGAGTGAATGTCCAAAGACTATTTCCTCGGGTTGATGGAGCTATTACAAGGGGGCATAACTATAGGGTTCGTGGTGGGAGATATAGGAAGGATATCAGAGGTAGGTTCTTTACGCAGAGAGTGGTTGGGGTGTGGAATGGACTGCCTGCAGTGATAGTGGAGTCAGACACTTTAGGAACATTTAAGCGGTTATTGGATAGGCACATGGAGCACGCCAGGATGATAGGGAGTGGGATAGCTTGATCTTGGTTTCACATAAAGCTCGGCACAACATCGTGGGCCGAAGGGCCTGTTCTGTGCTGTACTATTCTATGTTCTATGTCCTATAAAACTCCAAAGCCCTCGACAATTGCAGCAAAACATCCCTATTTCTCTCCTCAAATCCTCTCGCTGTGAAGGCCAACATCCCATTTGCCTTTGTTACTGCCTGCTGTGCCTGCTTGCTTACTTTCAGTGACTGATGCATGAGGACACCAAGGTCTCGCTGAGTATCCAGCTCTCAATTTACATCCGTTCAAGTAATAACCTGTGTTCTTATTATTGCTGCCAATGTGGATCACCTCACACTGAGTCACATTATACTGCATCTTCCATGCGGTGCCACAGACACATCCTCTCCAAATCACGCTGAAGCATCTCTCCATCCTGCCCATTTTAACCTTCCACACCAGTTTATTTTCATACTCTGATTTTTTTCCCTTCTTAATCAATGCCTTTCTTGAATTTGGATAAGGAACCTCAATCACATCCTCCCATAGGTTGGATTTATAAACAGCGACTCTGTAACTGGGGGTGAATCCGTGCTGTTGTGTTTCACCCTTTCATCAATTCACATCTACTCTTTTGTTTTCTATCTGGCTGCTAACACGTTGCGTTTGGCGTGTCTGTGGGATCCTGCTGTGCAGGATGGCCAGCAGGATTTCTGACATGACTCTGGAACGTTAATGTTCCCCTCAAATCCACCCTAAATCCACTGCTCCTGGATATTGACCCCTCTGCTCAGAGTAAAAAGTTTCTTCTTAACTCCCCTATCTTTGTCCCTCATTATTTTGTAACCACAATGAGGTCCACGCTCCACGTTCACTGTTCTGAAGAAAACAACCCCAGCCTCACCATCCTGTCTTCACTGCAGAAACACTCCAGCCCAGGAAACATCCCGGTGAATCCCTCTTCCGTCCCTCGCTGGGAAATCACATCCTTCTTCTAGTGAGGCCACCGGACCTCCTCACTGTCCTCCAGCTGAGGCTCAATGAGGGTTTTATACAGCTCCATCACAACCTCCCTGCTCCTATCTCCTACAACTCGGCTAATAAAGACAACTGTCATGTCTGCCTTCTTAACCATCACAGCATCAGAGGTTAACCACAGGATTGGAAAGCAGGAGATGGTTTCTGTTATTATTGTGTTTAAATCAGGAAAGAAACAACATTCCAAAGATCAATGGTCCAGTCTCAACATCAACAGTCTGAACATGAAGAATTGAACCAACTCCAAAAGAGTCAAACAAATCAAGTAACACAGGCTGTGATAAAGAGAGCTCAGCACATATTCACTGGGAGGTTGAGTTCTTCGTATAATAGTCCGTTCCCTGGGGGGGTTCGACCTCTTTGTTCGACTGGAACATAAAAAGCCGGCCGCACTCTACAGCGGGCAGCGTCGGGAGCGGGCAGTGGACTGAGTGGGAAGCAGAGTGAGAGCTGGAAGGGCTTTGGCTCGCAGGGCTTAGGCGGAAGCGGGCGACACAGGACAGGTTAAAATTCATTCTGTTACCCTTCAATTTTGAATCCTTGTTCTTTCCCAGTGCACTCTGAGGAAGGGGAAAAAGGGTTCAGTGTTCCATTGGAGCAATTATTTTTCTTTGTAGCAGTAAGTTATATGGAGGGGATGGAAGTGAAGGCAGTGCAATGTTCCTCCTGCAGAATGTTTGAGGTGAGGGACACCGTCAGTGTCCCTGCTGATTACACCTGTGGGAGGTGCACCCATCTGCAGCTCCTCCAAGACCGCGTTAGGGAGCTGGAGTTGGATGAGCTTAGGGTCATCAGGGAGGCAGAGAGGGCCATAGACACAAGCTTCAGGGATATAGTTGCTCCAGGGAATGAAAATAGATGGGTGACAGTGAGAGGGGCTGGGAGGAAGCAGTCGGTGCGGGGGTCCCCTGTGGTCGTTCCCCTTAGCAACAAGTATTCCACTTTGGATACAGGTGAGGGGGGCGACCTACCAGTGGTGAGCCGCAGTGACCAGATCGCCAGCGCTGAGTCCGTCCCTGTGGCTCAGAAGGGAAAGGGGGAGAGCGGTAGAGCTATAGTTATTGGGGCCTCGTTTGTTCGAGGGATAGATAGGAGGTTCTGTGGCAACAAGCGTGACTCACGGATGGTATGTTGCCTCCCGGATGCCAGGGTCCGTGACATCTCCGACCGTGTCTTCAGGATTCCAAAGGGGGAGGGGGAACAGTCACAAGTCGTGGTGCACGTCGACACCAAAGACATCGGTAAGAGAGGGGACGGGGACTTAAAACAGGAATTCAGGGAGCTTGGGTGGAAGCTGAGAGCCAGGACAAAACAGGTTGTCATCTCTGGTATGTTGCCGGTGCCACGGGATAGCGAGTTGAGGAACAGGGAGAGAGTGTAGTTAAACACATGGATGCAGGGTGGTGTAGGAGGGAGGGTTTCAGCTATGTGGATAATTGGAACACTTTCTGGGGAAGGTGGGACCTGTACCAACAGGACGGGGTGCACCTGAACCAGAGGGGGACCAATATCCTGGGAGGGACATTTGCTACGGCTCTTCGGGGGGGGGGGTTTAAACTAATTTTTCAGGGGGATGGGAAAAGGAGTTGTAGTCCAGAGGTCAGTGAGTGCATAAGAACATAAGAAATAGGAGCAGGAGTAGGCCATCTAGCCCCTCGAGCCTGCCCCGCCATTCAATAAGATCATGGCTGATCTGACGTGGATCAGTACCACTTACCCGCCTGATCCCCATAACCCTTAATTCCCTTACCGATCAGGAATCCATCCATCCGCGCTTTAAACATATTCAGCGAGGTAGCCTCCACCACCTCAGTGGGCAGAGAATTCCAGAGATTCACCACCCTCTGGGAGAAGAAGTTCCTCCTCAACTCTGTCTTAAACCGACCCCCCTTTATTTTGAGGCTGTGTCCTCTAGTTTTAACTTCCTTACTAAGTGGAAAGAATCTCTCCGCCTCCACCCTATCCAGCCCCCGCATTATCTTATAAGTCTCCATAAGATCCCCCCTCATCCTTCTAAACTCCAACGAGTACAAACCCAATCTCCTCAGCCTCTCCTCATAATCCAAACCCCTCATCTCCGGTATCAACCTGGTGAACCTTCTCTGCACTCCCTCCAATGCCAATATATCCTTCCTCATATAAGGGGACCAATACTGCACACAGTATTCCAGCTGCGGCCTCACCAATGCCCTGTACAGGTGCATCAAGACATCCCTGCTTTTATATTCTATCCCCCTCGCAATATAGGCCAACATCCCATTTGCCTTCTTGATCACCTGTTGTACCTGCAGACTGGGCTTTTGCGTCTCATGCACAAGGACCCCCAGGTCCCTTTGCACGGTAGCATGTTTTAATTTGTTTCCATTGAGATAGTAATCCCATTTGTTATTATTTCCTCCAAAGTGTATAACCTCGCATTTATCAACGTTATACTCCATTTGCCATATCCTCGCCCACTCACTCAGCCTGTCCAAATCTCTCTGCAGATCTTCTCCGTCCTCCACACGATTCACTTTTCCACTTATCTTTGTGTCGTCTGCAAACTTCGTTACCCTACACTCCGTCCCCTCCTCCAGATCATCTATATAAATGGTAAACAGTTGCGGCCCGAGTACCGATCCCTGCGGCACGCCACTAGTTACCTTCCTCCAACCGGAAAAACACCCATTTATTCCGACTCTTTGCTTCCTGTCGGATAGCCAGTCCCCAATCCACTTTAACACAGTGCAGTGAGGTACTGGGAAGGGTATCATGGTCAAAGGTGGGTCCCAGCAGACAAGAAGGTGGGTTGAAGTGTGTCTACTTCAATGCAAGGAGCATCCGAAATAAGGTAGGTGAACTTGGGGCGTGGATTGGTACTTGGGACTACGATGTTGTGGCCATTACGGAGACATGGGTAGAACAAGGACAGGAATGGTTGTTGGAAGTTCCGGGGTATAGATGTTTCAGTAAGTGTAGGGTAGCTGGTAAAAGAGGTGGAGGAGTGGCACTGTTAATCAAGGAGAGTGTAACGGCTGCAGAAAGGCATTTTGAAGGGGATCTGCCTACAAAGGTAATATGGGCTGAGGTTAGGAATAGGAAAGGAGCGGTCACGTTGTTAGGAGTTTACTATAGGCCCCCAAATAGTAATAGAGATGTGGAGCAAGAAATTGCGAAGCAGATTATGGATAGGAGTGGGGGTCACAGGGTAGTTGTCATGGGGGACTTTAACCTTCCAAATATTGATTGGAACCTTTATAGGTCGAATAGTTTGGATGGGGCAGTTTTTGTGCAGTGTGTGCAGGAGGGGTTCCTGACACAATATGTGGATAGGCCGACAAGCGGTGGGGCCACATTGGATTTGGTACTGGGAAATGAACCGGGACAAGTGTTGGTTTGGTTGTGGGAGAGCACTTTGGATATCGTGACCACAATTCCGTGTCTTTTGTTATTGCAATGGAGATGGTGAGGGCCGTACGGAAGGGCATTGTTTACAATTGGGGGAGAGGTAATTATGATCCAATCAGGCGGGAATTAGGAAGCATAGGATGGGAACAAAAATTGTCAGGCAAAGGCACTAATGATAAGTGGAACTTTTTCAAGGAACAAATACTGCGTGTCCTTGATAGGTATGTCCCTGCCAGGCAGAGAGGAAATGGCCGAGTGAGGGAACCATGGTTCACAGAAGAGGTGGAATGTCTTGTCAAGAGGAAGAAGGAAGCGTATGTTAGGTTGAGAAAACAAGGTTCAGTTGGCTCGATGGAGGGTTACAAGTTAGCAAGAAATGAGCTGAAAAAGGGGCTTAGGAGAGCTAGGAGGGGGCATGAGAAGTCCGTGGTGGGTCGGATCAAGGAAAACCCCAAGGCTTTTTACTCTTATGTGAGGAATAAAAGAATGACCAGGGTGAGGTTGGGGCCGGTCAAGGACGGTCGTGGGAATTTGTGCATGGAGTCAGAAGAGATAGGAGAGGTGATGAATGAATACTTTTCTTCGATGTTCACCAAGGAGAGGGGCCATGTTTTTGAGGAAGAGAGGGTGTCACAGGCTGATAGGCTGGAGGAAGTAGATGTTTGGAGGGAAGATGTACTAGCAATTTTGAATAAACTGAAAGTTGATAAGTCCCCTGGGCCTGATGAAATATATCCTAGGATTCTTTGGGAGGCAAGGGATGAGATAGCAGAGCCCTTGGCATTGATCTTTGGGTCCTCACTGTCCACGGGGGTGGTGCCAGAGGACTGGAGAATGGCGAATGTTGTTCCTCTTTTTTAGAAAGGGAATAGAAATGACCCTGGTAATTATAGACCGGTTAGTCTTACTTTGGTGGTCGGTAAGTTGATGGAAAAGGTCCTTAGGGATAGGATTTACGACCATTTAGAAAGATGCAGCTTAATCCGGGATAGTCAGCATGGATTTGTGAAGGGCAAGTCTTGCCTCACAAATTTGATAGAATTTTTTGAGGAGGTAACTAAGTGTGTTGATGAAGGTAGTGCAGTTGATGTCATATCCATGGATTTGAGTAAGGCTTTTGATAAAGTCCTCCACGGTCGGCTGATGAAGAAAGTAAGGATGTGTGGGATAGAGGGAAGTTTGGCCGATTGGATAGGTAACTGGCTATCTCACAGAAGACAGAGGGTGGTGGTGGTTGGAAAATTTTCGGACTGGAAACCGGTGACCAGCGGAGTGCCACAGGGATCAGTGCTTGGTCCTCTGCTATTTGTAATTTTTATAACTGACTTGGAGGAGGGGGCTGAAGGGTGGATCAGTAAATTTGCTGATGACACCAAGATTGGTGGAGTAGTGGATGAGTTCTATGTTCTAAGATCATTCTTGACAGATTTAGTTGAATTATTTGAGTAATAATCTGGAATAATCGATGAGATTAATATGATTCATGTCAGACACCTTGAGTTTCTAAATTTCTGAAGTAAGTTAACACTTAACAGAGTGGTGAGTAATCTCAGAGCAAGTGGAGTAAGAGGACAAGCACCAGAGTGGACAACAAGTTGGCTCCAAAGACAGAACACAGTGAATCGGAGTTAATGGGATTTACTCTGATTGCTGCTGTGGCTGAATGGAGTTTTAACTTTTAATATCCTGAAAGATCTTCAATCCAACAAACCTGGCTTCTTGGTTAAAGTTGTTTTTTTCACTATGTTGAATTTCCTTGTGGTCAGCGGCCTGGAATTTGACAAAGGACAGGAGGTGTCACATTCAACAGCTTGTCCCTGGCAGGGATGAGGTCTGATGTGGAGATGCCGGCGTTGGACTGGGGTAAACACAGTAAGACGTTTAACAACACCAGGTTAAAGTCCAACAGGGATGAGGTCTGTACAGACTTCTGGGAGACACTCTTCCTCATATGACCATTGGAATGCAAACAATATGCACTGAGATGACGAGGCCTCAAGTGACCAATGATGCTATTCTGGTTGGATATGATTGGCCTAATCGAACGATGCAATTGGGGTTCAGATTAATGAATGGGCTGGTTACCAAGGAACGTTTGGAATTTGAACTCTGCTAACACAAATAGCCTGTTCAGAAAGGCAGTGTGAAGAACCCAGGAACCAAGCTCACAAGGAGAGACAACATCTGGAAGGAGCAGAGAACAAGTGACTGATTCTATTTAACAACAAAATCCTGACCAGGTTTTAATTCCAAGTGGAAATCAACCTTAAGTTAGGTTAAGTAACAGATAATGAGAATTTGGTTTATGTATTGCAAGTATTTGCTGTTGTTTAAGTAGCTATAGAATAAAGGACATTGTGTTTAAGTATTTAAAGTCGACTTTATGTCTTTATTCGCGACAGAGGGTAAAACACACAGGTTTGGACAACACTGGAAGGTGAGAAGTGGTTTTCCACAAGGATCAGCGCTGGGATCAATGTCTTTCACTATTTACATCCACAATATGGGATCAGGAAACACAATTATAACTTCAATATTTATGAAATAATCCAAATTGAGAATGAGAATAACCATCGTGGAAGAATGCAACTAAATACAATAACACAACAATAATAAATTATAAGCATGTAAATTGGATATTCGAATTGGAAATAAATTCCATGAAACTCAGTCATCAGAACATTATGTTTCCGAACCATATAGAAATCAAAAGTGTCTGCATTATTTCCAGGAGTTTAAGGATTCAGGGATCAAATTGACAGAAAGTTTGAGGCAGCAACACAGCTTCAAAGGAACCATATCAATCAGGAAAGAAAATCAGTGGAGTTCATTTCTAGATTCATACAAATGTGGACAACTTACAATTGTTTTTGGAAAAAGCAGAGAATTCTGCTGGGTTTTTGTGTTGTTTAAATGTCAGGAATTAGCTGACGCTTGTTCCTTTTCAATAGAAGACAGAGCTATCGAGACATTTCACATCATTCACTGACAAAGAAACATGAAAAACTAAAACTAAATCAAACTTCTCCTGTTTTTAAACTCTTCCAAAATCAAAGATGGAGGCAGCTCCATGAGATGGAGATTTCACTCACAATGTACAAGATTTCACTCAACCCAATAGTTTCATTGATCAGTGTGCCCTTGAGTTCCTTACGGAAGTATTTCTATTCATGAAAACGATTAAAATGGATGAGCATAAATTGCAAAATTCCATGAATCAAAAATCTGGAACTACTTAATTTCCAAAATAATATTCCATCCCTCAATCTACTGCAGCTCAACAACAATGGGACTTCTCAGAAAATTCAGACCCTGCAGCAGATCCAAACACATCACCTCTTAGTGGGAGAGAGGGGATGAGGGAGAGAGGGAGGGGGCCAGGGAGGGAGAGAGGGCGCGAGGGAGGGAGAGAGGGGGCGAGGGTGGGAAGAAAAAGGGCAAGGCTGGGACAGTCGGGGCGACTAAGGGAGAGTCACAGAGTTGAAGAGGTTTACAGCATGGAACCAGGCCTTTCGGACCAACTTGTCCATGCCGCCCTTCTTTTTAAACCCCGAGATCTCTTTGTTCTGTCACTCTATCCAACGCTCTGCCATTCACTGAATAAGTCCTGCCCTGGTACAATCTACCAAAATGCATCACCTTACATTGATCTAAATTCAACTCCATCTGCGATTTGTCAGCTCACTGGCCCAATTGACCAAGATCCCGTTGCATTTCGAGGTAACCTTCTTCACTGTCCACTATGCCACCAATCTTGGTGTCATCTGCAAACTTACTAACCATGCCTCCCTATCTTCTCATCTAAATCGTTAATATAAATGACAAATAACAGTGGACCCAGCACCAATCCCCGAGGCACTCCGCTGGTCACAGGCCTCCAGTGTGAAAACCAAACCTTTACAGCCACCCTCTGTCTTCTGTCAGCAAGCCAATTTTGTTTCCATTCAGCTACCTCAGACTGGATCCCGTGAGATTTAACATTACTCAACAACTTACCATGAGGTACCTTGTCAAAGGCCTTGCTAAAGTCCATGTAGACAACATCAACTGTACTGCCCTCATCTACCTCCTTGGTTACCCTTTCAAAAAACTCAATCAAATTTATGAGACATGATTTTCCACTCACAAAGCCATGCTGACTGTTCCTAATCAGTCCATGCGTCTCTAAATGCCTATAGATCCTGTCTCTCAAAATACCTTCCAAAAACTGACCCACCACAGATGTGAGGCTCACCGGCCTGTAGCACCCAGGCTTTTCCCTGCAGCCCTTTTTAAACAAAGGCACAACATTTGCCACCCTCCAATCTTCAGGCATCTCACATGTGATTATCAATGATTCAAATGTCTCTGCTCGGGGAACCGCAATTTCCTCCCTAGCCTCCCACAACGTCCTGGGATATACCTCATCAGGGAATTTATCGACCTTGATGTGCTTTAAGACTTCCAGCACCTCCTTCTCCGTTATAGGTACATTCCTCAAGACATCACTATTTATTTCCCCAAGCTCCCTCACATCCATACTTTTCTCAACAGTGAATAATGATGAGGAATATTCATTTAGGATCTCCCCAACTCTTGTGGATCCGGACATAGATGACCCTGTTGACCTTAGTGAGACACAACTCTCTCCCTAGTTACTCTTTTGGTCTTTATGTATTTGTAGAAGCTCTTTGGATTCTCCTTTGACTTGTCTGCCAAAACAATCTTGTGTACCCTTTTTGCCCCCCTGATTTCTCTCAACTCTACTCCTAAACCCCTATTCTCTTCAAGGGATTCACTCGATCAAGCTGCCTATGCATGTCATGGTCTCCTTCTTCTTCTTGACCAGGACCTCAAGAACCCCAGTCATCCAGGGTTCCCTACTTCTACCAGCCTTGCCCTTCACTCCAAGTGGAATGTGCTTACCCTGAACCCTGGTTAAAACACTTTTGAAAGCCTGCCACTTATCAGGCATCCCTTTGCCGTCCCACAGACTCCCCCAATTCACTTTTGAAAGTTCCTGCCTGATACCATCAAAATTGGCCTTGCCCCAATTTAGAATTTTAAACTTTGGGCCAGACCTTTCATTCCCCATAGCTATCTTAAAACTAATGGAATTATGGTCACTGGTCCCAAAGTGATCCCTCACTAACACTTCTGTCACCTGCTTTTCCTTATTTCCCAAGGGATGAGGGAGGGAGAGAGGGAGAGCTGGGGAGAGGGATTGACAGTTGTGGAGACAGGTGTTTGTGGAATCCAGGGGAGTTAACAGAACGCAACTGGGGAGAATACAGGTCAGTTTTAATTTAATCTGAATCAATGAAGTGTTAACAGCCTTATGGGCAGTTTTGAAGACAGTCACAATCGATATACAGTCCACAGTGAGATTGGTAACACATCCCTTTTCTCTCTCCACTCCCTCATGTTGTGGGGACTCGCTGCAAGTATTTTACTGGTTTGCATGGCTTTCAGAATTTCTGTAATCGAGGAACACAACCAACAGTGTGTGTGACAGAGAGAGTTTGAGAGATTTAGAGAGAGAGAGAAAGAGAGAGGGAGAGATTGAGAGAGACTCAGAGAGTGGGTGAGAATTCTGCAGTATTTCATGCTTCTCGCTGGGACGGAGATGGACAAATTGAGCAAGTGAGGAACAGAGAGAGTCACAGAGAGACGGGGAGATATTCACCAATTTAAACATTATTGTGGATTTGCAATGGACAGCAGGCTGTTTGAGATTCAGAAACAAGTATATTAAGCTGGAATATTACGGCAAATTGGCACTTATTAAAACATGAACACAAAGAAAACACTCAGACACAGAGAGGCACACACAGACACAGGCATGCAAACATGTAGGCAGAGACACAAAGAGTGACTGATTAACACTTAGATTTCTAACAATAAATGCCCTGATTAAACTGTCACTGGATGGTGGGGTTAACCCAGCAAACCCACACAGCTGGGTCAGAATCAGAACTCACCTTCTGCACTCACTGAAACGCTCCTGTATCACCTGCCTTATTGCAATGGGATGCCGCGTTTGGGAGCAGGACAGGGACATGGGGTGTGGACAACTGCACATGGGGAGGATAAGGACGAGGAATCTATCAGAGAATCCACACAAACCAGGGAGAAACAAACAAGGAAACACATGCTGAAACTGAGAGATTGCTGTGTGGAAAGATTTAGAAATTGTTGGGAACATTGACCCAGTGAAATGTTGCCAATGTGATCAGAATAGATATGGTAAAATCTTTCTGCAGCATTAAGGCACGCAGTGTACTGAGTGGAACAATATTGTAGCATTCCAAAATAAACTCCATTGGGCTTTGTACTGTCTGAATGCACCTGCTATTGGTCTGTGGTTCTGCAATTTCCTCACTAACAAAAACAGGAATACAGTCTGTATAAATGATTCGAGCTTTCAACATGAGGTGCGCTTTGGATGTCAAGGAGAATATAGGACAGGAGAAGGCAAGGAAGGGAAGCTTCTGTTAGATTCTGAAATCACCCACACAGCACAAGATAGGCAGACAATCACACTCACAGCCACAGACTCACGCTCAGACTGTGCTGCAGGCAAAGATTATGAAGGGAAATTGCCAAAAGCATTTGATGGGGACAGTGTAGAGGAAGCTTTACTCTGTATCTAACCCCGTGCTGTATCTGTCCTGGGTGTGTTTGATGGGGGACAATGTAGAGGAAGCTTTACTCTGCATCTAACCCCGTGCTGTATCTGTCCTGGGAGTGTTTGATGGGGACAGTGTAGAGGGAGCTTTACTCTGCATCTAACCCCGTGCTGTACCTGTCCTGGGAGTGTTTGATGGGGACAGTGTAGAGGGAGCTTTACTCTGTATCTAACCCCGTGCTGTACCTGTCCTGGGAATGTTTGATGGGGACAGTGCAGAGGGAGCTTTACTCTGTATCTAACCCCGTGCTGTACCTGTCCTGGGAGTGTTTGATGGGGACAGTGTAGAGAGAGGTTTACTCTGTATCTAACCCCGTGCTGCACCTGTCCTGGGAGTGTTTAATGGGGGACAGTGTAGAGGGAGCTTTACTCTGTATCTAACCCCGTGCTGTACCTGTCCTGGGAGTGTTTAATGGGGACAGTGCAGAGAGAGGTTTACTCTGTATCTAACCCCGTGCTGCACCTGTCCTGGGAGTGTTTAATGGGGGACAGTGTAGAGGGAGCTTTACTCTGTATCTAACCCCGTGCTGTACCTGTCCTGGGAGTGTTTGAAGGGGACAGTGTAGAGGAAGCTTTACTCTGTATCTAACCCCGTGCCTTACCTGTCCTGGGAGTGTTTGATGGGGGACAGTGTAGAGGGAGCTTTACTCTGTATCTAACCCCGTGCTGTACCTGTCCTGGGAGTGTTTAATGGGGGACAGTGTAGAGGGAGCTTTACTCTGTATCTAACCCCGTGCTGTACCTGTCCTGGGAGTGTTTGAAGGGGACAGTGTAGAGGAAGCTTTACTCTGTATCTAACCCCGTGCTGTACCTGTCCTGGGAGTGTTTGAAGGGGACAGTGTAGAGGAAGCTTTACTCTGTATCTAACCCCGTGCTGTATCTGTCCTGGGAGTGTTTGATGGGGGACAGTGTAGAGGGAGCTTTACTCTGTATCTAACCCCGTGCTGTACCTGTCCTGGGAGTGTTTGATGGGGACAGTGTAGATGGAGCTTTACTCTGCATCTAACCCTGTGCTGTATCTGTCCTGGGAGTGTTTGATGGGGACAATGTAGAGGAAGCTTTACTCTGTATCTAACCCCGTGCTGTATCTGTCCTGGGAGTGTTTGATGGGGGACAGTGTAGAGGGAGCTTTACTCTGCATCTAACCCCGTGCTGTATCTGTCCTGGGAGTGTTTGATGGGGGACAGTGTAGAAGCAGCTTTATTCTGTACCTAAACCCATGCTGTACCTGTCCTGGGAGTGTTTGATGGGGACTGTATAGAGGGAGCTTTACTCTGCATCTAACCCTGTGCTGTATCTGTCCTGGGAGTGTTTGATGGGGACAGTGTAGAGGGAGCTTTACTCTGCATCTAACCCTGTGCTGTATCTGTCCTGGGAGTGTTTGATGGGGACAATGTAGAGGAAGCTTTACTCTGCATCTAACCCTGTGCTGTATCTGTCCTGGGAGTGTTTGATGGGGACAGTGTAGAGGGAGCTTTACTCTGTATCTAACCCTGTGCTGTATCTGTCCTGGGGGTGTTTGATGGGGACAGGGTAGAGGGAGCTTTACTCTGCATCTAACCCTGTGCTGTATCTGTCCTGGGAGTGTTTGATGGGGGACAGTGTAGAGGAAGCTTTACTCTGTATCTAACCCTGTGCTGTATCTGTCCTGGGAGTGTTTAATGGGGGACAGTGTAGAGGGAGCTTTACTCTGTATCTAACCCCGTGCTGTACCTGTCCTGGGAGTGTTTGAAGGGGACAGTGTAGAGGAAGCTTTACTCTGTATCTAACCCCGTGCTGTACCTGTCCTGGGAGTGTTTGAAGGGGACAGTGTAGAGGAAGCTTTACTCTGTATCTAACCCCGTGCTGTATCTGTCCTGGGAGTGTTTGATGGGGGACAGTGTAGAGGGAGCTTTACTCTGTATCTAACCCCGTGCTGTACCTGTCCTGGGAGTGTTTGATGGGGACAGTGTAGATGGAGCTTTACTCTGCATCTAACCCTGTGCTGTATCTGTCCTGGGAGTGTTTGATGGGGACAATGTAGAGGAAGCTTTACTCTGTATCTAACCCCGTGCTGTATCTGTCCTGGGAGTGTTTGATGGGGGACAGTGTAGAGGGAGCTTTACTCTGTATCTAACCCCGTGCTGTATCTGTCCTGGGAGTGTTTGATGGGGGACAGTGTAGAAGCAGCTTTATTCTGTACCTAAACCCATGCTGTACCTGTCCTGGGAGTGTTTGATGGGGACAGTATAGAGGGAGCTTTACTCTGCATCTAACCCTGTGCTGTATCTGTCCTGGGAGTGTTTGATGGGGACAGTGTAGAGGGAGCTTTACTCTGCATCTAACCCTGTGCTGTATCTGTCCTGGGAGTGTTTGATGGGGACAATGTAGAGGAAGCTTTACTCTGCATCTAACCCTGTGCTGTATCTGTCCTGGGAGTGTTTGATGGGGACAATGTAGAGGAAGCTTTACTCTGCATCTAACCCTGTGCTGTATCTGTCCTGGGAGTGTTTGATGGGGACAGTGTAGAGGGAGCTTTACTCTGTATCTAACCCTGTGCTGTATCTGTCCTGGGAGTGTTTGATGGGGACAGGGTAGAGGGAGCTTTACTCTGCATCTAACCCTGTGCTGTATCTGTCCTGGGAGTGTTTGATGGGGGACAGTGTAGAGGAAGCTTTACTCTGTATCTAACCCTGTGCTGTATCTGTCCTGGGAGTGTTTGATGGGGACAATGTAGAGGAAGCTTTACTCTGCATCTAACCCCGTGCTGTATCTGTCCTGGGAGTGTTTGATGGGGGACAGTGTAGAAGCAGCTTTATTCTGTACCTAAACCCATGCTGTATCTGTCCTGGGAGTGTTTGATGGGGACAGTGTAGATGGAGCTTTACTCTGTACCTAACCCCGTGCTGCACCTGTCCTGAGATTGTTTGATGGGGGACAGTGTAGAGAGAGCCTTACTCTGTATCTAACCCCGTGCTGTACCTGTCCTGGGAGTGTTTGATGGGGACAGTGTGGATGGAGCTTTACTTTGTGCCTAAACGCGTGCTGTACCTCTCCTGAGAATGTTTGATGGGGGACAGTGTAGAGGGAGCCTTACTCTGTATCTAACCCCGTGCTGTACCTGTCCAGGGTGTGCTTGATGGGGACAGTGTAGAGGGAGCTTTACTCTGCATCAAACCCCGTGCTGTACCTGTCCTGGGAGTGTTTGATGGGGACAGTGTAGAGGGAGCTTTACTCTGTATCTATCCTCATGCTGTAGCTGTCCTGGGAGTATTTGATGGGGGGCAATGTAGAGGGAGCTTTGCTCTATACCGATCCCCATGCTGTACCTGTCAGGGAATGGTGGCTGATCAAAGAGGGCCTGGTGGACTGAAGTGCATTTGCTTCAATGCGAAAAGTTTTGCAGGTGAGACAGATGAACTTAGAGCTTGGATTATTATTTGGAACTTTGATGTTGTTGCCATTCCAGAGACTTGGTTAAGGGAAGGACAGGATTGACGATTTGACATTCGCGGATACAGATGCTTAAGGCTGGACAGAGGGGCATGTAAAAGGGGTGGTGGAGTTGCACTACTGGTTAGAACAAAGAACAGTACAGCACAGGAAACAGGCCCTTCGGACCTCCAAGCCTGTGCCGCTCCTTGGTCCAACTGGACCAATCGTTTGTATCCCTCCATTCCCAGGCTGCTCATGTGACTATCCAGGTAAGTCTTAAACGATGTCAGCGTGCCTGCCTCCACCACCCTACTTGGCAGCGCATTCCAGGCCCCCACCACCCTCTGTGTAAAAAACGTCCCTCTGATGTCTGAGTCATACTTCGCCCCTCTCAGCTTGAGCCCGTGACCCCTCGTGATCGTCACCTCCGACCTGGGAAAAAGCTTAAGGGGAATGTCGCAGCTGTAGTGCAGGAGGACAACTCGGAGTGCTCAGACAGCGAAACAATGTGGGAAGAGCTCAGGAATAGGAAGAGTGTAATTACAATGTTGGGAGTTTCCTACACGCCCCCCAAGGGCCTGCGGGAGATAGAGGAACAGATATGGAGGCAGATTTCACAAGGTGTAAAAGTAACAGGGTTGTTGTGATGGGTGATTTTAACTTCACCTGTATTACCATGACTCACTTCGTCCTGGGGTAATGGGGCAGAGTTTGTAAGGACCATCTAGGAGGGCTTCATCAAACAGTATGTAGATAGTCCAACTAGAGAAGGGGCCATACTGGACCTGCTATTGGGGAATGAGTCCAGCCAGGTGGTCGAGGGTTCAGCAGGGGAGCAGATCAGGAACAGTGACCACAACAGTAAGCTTCAAGGTACTGATGGATAGAGATAAGTGTAGTCCTCAAGTGAAGATGCTAAATTGGAAGAAGTCTAATTACAACAGTGTTTGGCAGGAACTGAAGGATGTAGATTGGGGGCAGATGTTTGAGGGCAAATCAACGTCTGGCATTTCGGGAGATCGAATGTAAAGGGGAGCTATACAATAAATGGCAGAACCATCAGGAGTCTCGACACACAGAGGGACCTGGGTGGACAAGTCCACAGATCCTTAAAGGTGGCAGCACAGGTGGAGAGGGTGGTCAAGAAGGTATATCGCATGCTTGCCTTTATTGGACGGGGCATAGAATGTAAAAGTTGGCATATGATGTTGCAGCTGTATAGAACGTTGGTTCGGCCACATTTGGAATACTGCGTCCAGTTCTGGTCGCCACACTACCAGAAGGACGTGGAGGCTTTGGAGAGAGTACAGAGAGTACTCGGATGTTGCCTGGTATGGAGGGTCTTAGCTATGAGGAGAGATTGGGTAAACTGGGGTTGTTCTCCCTGGAAAGACAGAGGATGAGGGGCGACCTAATAGAGGTGTATGAAATTACGAAGGGCATTGATAGGGTGAACAGTGGGAAGCTTTTTCCCAGGTTGGTGGTGACGAACACAAGGGGTCACGGGTTCAAGGTGAGGGGGGCAAGGTTCAACACAGATGTCAGGGGGACGTATTTTACACAGAGGGTGGTGGGGGCCTGGAAAGCACTGCCAAGCAAGGTGATTGAGGCAGACACACTGGGATTATTTAAGACTTATCTAGATAGCCACATGAACAGACTGGGAATAGAGGGATGCAACCGAATGGTCTAGTTGGGCACATGAGCGGCGCAGGCTTGGAGGGCCGAAGGGCCTGTTCCTGTGCTGTTCTGTTCTTTGTTCTTTGTTCATGTGAGTGACATTGAAGTGTCAGTTGATAGGAATTGAGGACCGACACATTCCTGTAAAGATGAAGGATCAATATTGCACGTTTCGGGAACTTTCCGTAATGGGAGACATTCTGAGCCTCGTCAATGGGAAAAAGGAAGCATTTGTCAAGGTGAGGAGGCTGGAAACACACGGAGCAAATGTGGAATACAAGGAAAGCAGAAAGAAACTGAAGCAAGGAGTCAGGAGGGATTAAACGGATCATGAAAACTCATTGGCCTGCAGGATTCAGGAAAAACCCAAGGTTTATAGAATATATATATATATATATAAATCCATACGTGGAGCCGGACGAAATGGGTGAGGTGTTAAATGAATACTTTGCGTCAGTATTCACCAAAGAAAAGGGCTTGGTGGATGATGAGTCTGGGAAAGGGTGTGTCGGTAGTTGGAGTCATGTTGAGATCAAAAAGGAGGAAATATTGCAGGTCTTGAAAACATTCAGGTAGACAAGTCCCCAGGGCCTGATAGGATCTACCCCAGAATACTGAGAGAGGCAAGGGAGGAGGCTGGGGCCTTGAGAGAAATCTCTGTATCCTCACTGGCTGCAGGGGAAGTCCCAGAAAATTGGAGAAGAGCCAATGTTGTTCCTTTGTTTAAGAAGGGTAGCAAGGATAATCCAGGTAATTACAGTCAGATGACCATTATGTCAGTGGTAGAGAAATTATTGGAGAGGATTCTTCGAGACAGTTTTACTGCCAATTGGAAATAAGTGGACGTATGAGCGACGGGCAAGATGGCTTTCTGAAGGAAAGGTCGAGCCACAAGATCTTGATGGAGTTTTTCGAGCAAGTGACGAAGATGATAGATAAGGCAAAGGCAGTGGATGTTGTGGACATGGACTTCAGTCAAGGCTTTGACAAGATACCTCATGCTGGAATGGCAAAAAAATGGTGAAGTCACACGGAATCGGAGGAGAGCTGGCAAGATGGATACAGAATTGTCTTGGCCATAGAAGGCAGGGTGTAAGAGTAGGTGGTGGCTTTTCTGATTGGAAGGCTGTGACTAGCGGTGTTTCACAGTTCTGGGACCTTTGTTCTTCGTTGTTTATTGCAAATGATTTGGAGGAAAATGCAGCTGGTCTGATTGGTAAGTTCGCAGACGACGCAGAAATTGGTGGAGTTGCAGGAGTGAAGAGGATTGTCAGAGGATACAGCAGGATATAGACTGGTTGGAAACATTGGCGGAAAAATGGCAGATGGAGTTTCATCCACATAAATGTGAGGTGATGCAATTTGGAAGGTTTAATACATGTAGGAATTATACAGTTAACGAAATAACCATTGAGGAGTATTGACAGCAGAGAGACCTGGGCGTATATATCCCCCGATCAATGAACGTGGCAACACAGGTGGATAAGGTAGTCAAGAAGGCAGACGGCAAGCTCGCCTTCATCGGTCGGGGCATTGAGTTTACAAATTGGCAGGTCATGCTGCAGCTGTACAGAAACTTAGTTCGGTCACATTTAAAATATTGATGTAGAATTCTGGTTGCCACACCACAGAAGGGTGTGGATGCTGTGGAGAGGGTACAGAAGAGGTTTACCTGAATGTTGGCTGCTCTGGATGGTATTAGCTGTGAGGAGAGATTGGATGAACTCGGTTTGTTTTCACTGGAACAACGGAGGTTGAGGGGCGACCTGATAGAGGTTTACAAGATTATGAGTGTCATGGATCGAGTAGAGAGTCAGATGCCCATTCTGAGGGTAGAGACGGCAAGTACGAGAGGACAGAGGTTTAAGGTGCATTCTTGTTTTTCCCCAGAGTAAAACAAATGCCAGTCAAGATGTTGGAATGCTCCTCCTGCAGGATGTGGGAGGTCAGGGAGACCTCCGGTATCCCTGACGACAGCACCTGCAAAAGATGCATTCAGCTGCAGCTGCTAGCAAAGCGGGAACTGGAGAAGGAGCTTGATGACCTCCATCTAATTCGGGAGAATGAGGAGTTTATAGACAGTAGCTTTAGGGAGATAGTTACACCTAAGCAGCAGAGCACAGGAAATTGGGTTACTGGAAGGAGAGGAAATGGCAGTGTGAAAGGACAGACAGAGCAGGGTTCCCCTGTGGCCAGACCCCTCCACAACAGGTATACTGAATTGGATACTGTTGTGGGAGATGCTTTACCTGGGACAAGCTGCGACAGCCGGAACTCTGATACTGAGTCTGGTTCTACAGCGCAAAAGGGTGGGATGAAGAAGAGGAGAGCAGTAGTGATAGGGGACTCGATGGTCAGAGGTACGGACAGGAGATTCTGTGGTCGGGACAGAGACTCCCGCATGGTTTGTTGCCTCCCAGGTGCCAAGGTCAGGGATGTCTCTGATCGCGTGCACAGCGTTCTAAAGTGGGAAGGTGATCAGCCAGATGTCGTGGTACACGTCGGTACAAATGACGTGGGAAGGAAGAGTGAGGAGGTCCTAAAGAGTGAGTACAAAGAGCTTGGAAGGAAGTTAAAAATCAGGACCCTGAGGGTAGTAATCTCAGGATTGCTACCTGAGCCACTTGCCAGTGAGGGCAGGAGTAGGATGCTTGGGCGGATGAACACGTGGCTGAGGAACTGGTGCAGGGGGCAGGGTTTCCAATTCTTGGATCATTGGGACCTCTTCTGGGGCAGGTGGGACCTGTACAAGAGAGACGGGTTACACTTAAACTACAAGGGAACCAATATACTTGCAGGGAGATTTGCTAGTGTTATTGGGGAGCGTTTAAACTAGATTTGCAGGGGGATGGGAACCAGAGTGCCAGAGCAGATAGTGGAGCAGGGGTGAAAAGACAGGTTAGTTCAAGCAAAATCACAAATGGAAGAGTAGAGTGTGGTGGAAATAATATTTTGAGGTGTGTCTATTTCGATGCCAGGAGTATTGTGGGGAAGGCAGATGAGCTGAAGGCGTGGATAGACACGTGGAAATATGACATTTTAGCCATTAGTGAAACGTGGCTACAGGAGGGGCAGGACTGGCAGCTCAATGTTCCAGGGTTCCAATGTTTCAGGCGGGATAGAGGCAGAGGGATAAAAGGTGGGGGGGGGGGGGGGGCGGCATTGTTCGTCAAGTGACACAATCCTCAAGGATCACCCTAAATAGTGACACAATCCCAAAGGATCACTCGAAATCGTGACACAATCCACAAGGATCGTTTTAAATAGTGACACAATCCACAACGATCACTCTAAATAGTGACACAATCCCCAAGGATCATTCCAAATAGTGACACAATCCCCAAGGATCACTCTAAATAGTGACACAATCCCCAAGGATCACTCACAATAGTGACACAATCCACAAGGATGACTCTAAATAGTGACACAATTCCCAAGGTTCACTCTAAATAGTGACACAATCACCAAGGATCACACTAAATAGTGACAAAATCCCCAAGGACCACTCTAAATAGTGTCACAATCCCCAATGATCACTCTAAATAATGACACAATCCCCAAGGATCGCACTAAATAGTGACACAATCCCCAAGGACCACTCTAAATAGTGTCACAATCCCCAAGGATCACTCTAAATAGTGACACAATCACCAAGGATCATTCTAAATAGTGACACAATCCCCAAGGATCACTCTAAATAGTGACACAATCCCCAAGGATCATTCTAAATAGTGACACAATCCCCAGGGATCATTCTAAATAATGACAAAATCCCCAAGGATCACTCTAAATAGTGACACAATCCTCAAGGATCACTCTCAATATTGAAACAGTCCCCAAGGATCACTCTAAATAGTTACACAATCCCCAAGGATCACTCTAAATAATGACACAATCCACAAGGATCACTCGAAATAGTGACACAAACCCCAAGGATCACTCTAAATAGTGACACAATCCCCAAGGATCACTCTAAATAGTGACACAAACCCAAAGGATCACTCTAAATAGTGACACAATCCCAAAGGATCACTCTAAATAGTGACACAAACCCCAAGGATCACTCTAAAGAGTGACACAATCCCCAAGGATCACTCTAAATAGTGACACAATCCCCAAGGATAACTCTAAATAGTGACACAATCCCCAAGGATCACTCTAAATAGTTACACAATCCGAAAGGATCACTCTAAATAGTGACACAAACCCCAAGGATCACTCTAAATAGTGACACAATCCCCAAGGATCACTCTAAATATTTACACAATCCCCAAGGATCACTCTAAATAGTGACACAATCCCCAAGGATCACTCTAAATAGTGACACAATCCCCAAGGATCACTCTAAATGGTGACACAATTCCCAAGGATTAATGTAAATTGTGACTCAATCCCCAAGGATCACTCTAAATAGTGACACAATCCCCAAGGATCACTCTAAATAGTGACACAATCCCCAAGGATCACTCTCACTAGAGACACAATCCCCAAGCATTACTCTAAATAGTGACACAATCCCCAAGGATCACTCTAAATAGTGACACAATCCCCAAGGATCACTCTAAATGGTGACACAATCCCCAAGGATCACTCTAAATAGTGACACAATCCCCAAGGATCACTCTAAATAGTGATACAATCCACAAGGATCACTCTAAATAGTGACACAACCCCAAGGATCACTCTCAATAGAGACACAATCCCCAAGGATCACTCTAAATAGTGACTCAATCCCAAGGAACACTCTAAATAGTGACACAATCCCCAAGGATCACTCTAAATAGTGACACAATCCCCAAGGATCACTCTCAATAATGACACAATCCCCAAGGATCACTCTAAATAGTGACACAATCCCCAAGGATCACTCTAAATAATGACACAATGCACAAGGATCACTCTAAATAAAGACACAATCCCGAAGGATCACTCTAAATAATGACACAATCCACAAGGATCACTCTAAATAGTGACACAATCCCCAAGGATCACTCTCTATCGTTACACAATCCACAAGGATCACTCTAAATAGTGACACAATCCCCAGGGATCATTCTAAATAATGACAAAATCCCCAAGGATCACTCTAAATAGTGACACAATCCTCAAGGATCACTCTCAATATTGAAACAGTCCCCAAGGATCACGCAGAATAGTGACACAATCCCCAAGGATCACACGAAATACTAACACAATCCCCAAGGTTGACTCTAAATACAAACACAATGCCCAAGGATCACTCTAAATAGTGACACAATACCCAAGGATCACTCTAAATAGTGACACAAACCCCAAGGATCACACGAAATACTAACACAATTCCCAAGGATCACTCTAAATAATGACACAATCCCCAAGGATCACTCTAAATAGTGACACAATCCCCAAGGATCACTCTAAATAAGGACACAATCCACAAGGATCACTCTAAATATTTACACAATCCCCAAGGATCACTCTAAATAATGACACAATCCACAAGGATCACTCGAAATAGTGACACAAACCCCAAGGATCACTCTAAATAGTGACACAATCCCCAAGGATCACTCTAAATAGTGACACAATCCCCAAGGATCACTCTAAATAGTGACACAAACCCCAAGGATCACTCTAAATAGTTACACAATCCGAAAGGATCACTCTAAATAGTGACACAAACCCCAAGGATCACTCTAAATAGTGACACAATCCCCAAGGATCACTCTAAATATTTACACAATCCCAAAGGATCACTCGAAATAGTGACACAATCCCCAAGGATCACTCTAAATAGTGACACAATCCCCAAGGATCACTCTAAATGGTGACACAATTCCCAAGGATTAATCTAAATTGTGACTCAATCCCCAAGGATCACTCTAAATAGTGACACAATCCCCAAGGATCACTCTAAATAGTGACACAATCCCCAAGGATCACTCTCAATAGAGACACAATCCCCAAGCATTACTCTAAATAGTGACACAATCCCCAAGGATCACTCACAATAGTGACACAATCCACAAGGATGACTCTAAATAGTGACACAATTCCCAAGGTTCACTCTAAATAGTGACACAATCACCAAGGATCACACTAAATAGTGACAAAATCCCCAAGGACCACTCTAAATAGTGTCACAATCCCCAATGATCACTCTAAATAATGACACAATCCCCAAGGATCGCACTAAATAGTGACACAATCCCCAAGGACCACTCTAAATAGTGTCACAATCCCCAAGGATCACTCTAAATAGTGCCACAATCACCAAGGATCATTCTAAATAGTGACACAATCCCCAAGGATCACTCTAAATAGTGACACAATCCCCAAGGATCATTCTAAATAGTGACACAATCCCCAGGGATCATTCTAAATAATGACAAAATCCCCAAGGATCACTCTAAATAGTGACACAATCCTCAAGGATCACTCTCAATATTGAAACAGTCCCCAAGGATCACTCTAAATAGTGACACAATCCCCAAGGATCACACGAAATACTAACACAATCCCCAAGGTTGACTCTAAATACAAACACAATGCCCAAGGATCACTCTAAATAGTGACACAATACCCAAGGATCACTCTAAATAGTGACACAAACCCCGAGGATCACACGAAATACTAACACAATCCCCAAGGATCACTCTAAATAATGACACAATCCCCAAGGATCACTCTAAATAGTGACACAATCCCCAAGGATCACTCTAAATAAGGACACAATCCACAAGGATCACTCTAAATATTTACACAATCCCCAAGGATCACTCTAAATAATGACACAATCCACAAGGATCACTCGAAATAGTGACACAAACCCCAAGGATCACTCTAAATAGTGACACAATCCCCAAGGACCACTCTAAATAGTGACACAAACCCAAAGGATCACTCTAAATAGTGACACAATCCCAAAGGATCACTCTAAATAGTGACACAAACCCCAAGGATCACTCTAAAGAGTGACACAATCCCCAAGGATCACTCTAAATAGTGACACAATCCCCAAGGATAACTCTAAATAGTGACACAATCCCCAAGGATCACTCTAAATAGTTACACAATCCGAAAGGATCACTCTAAATAGTGACACAAACCCCAAGGATCACTCTAAATAGTGACACAATCCCCAAGGATCACTCTAAATATTTACACAATCCCAAGGATCACTCTAAATAGTGACACAATCCCCAAGGATCACTCTAAATAGTGACACAATCCCCAAGGATCACTCTAAATAGTGACACAATCCCCAAGGATCACTCTAAATGGTGACACAATTCCCAAGGATTAATGTAAATTGTGACTCAATCCCCAAGGATCACTCTAAATAGTGACACAATCCCCAAGGATCACTCTAAATAATGACACAATCCACAAGGATCACTCTAAATAGTGACACAAACCCCAAGGATCACTCTAAATAGTGACACAATCCCCAAGGATCACTCTAAATATTTACACAATCCCCAAGGATCACTCTAAATAATGACACAATCCACAATGATCACTCTAAATAGTGACACAAACCCCAAGGATCACTCTAAATAGTGACACAATCCCCAAGGATCACTCTAAATATTTACACAATCCCCAAGGATCACTCTAAATAGTGACACAATCCCCAAGCATTACTCTAAATAGTGACACAATCCCCAAGGATCACTCTAAATAGTGACACAATCCCCAAGGATCACTCTAAATGGTGACACAATCCCCAAGGATCACACGAAATACTAACACAATCCCCAAGGATCACTCTAAATAATGACACAATCCCCAAGGATCACTCTAAATAAGGACACAATCCACAAGGATCACTCTAAATATTTACACAATCCCCAAGGATCACTCTAAATAATGACACAATCCACAAGGATCACTCGAAATAGTGACACAAACCCCAAGGATCACTCTAAATAGTGACACAATCCCCAAGGACCACTCTAAATAGTGACACAAACCCAAAGGATCACTCTAAATAGTGACACAATCCCAAAGGATCACTCTAAATAGTGACACAAACCCCAAGGATCACTCTAAAGAGTGACACAATCCCCAAGGATCACTCTAAATAGTGACACAATCCCCAAGGATAACTCTAAATAGTGACACAATCCCCAAGGATCACTCTAAATAGTTACACAATCCGAAAGGATCACTCTAAATAGTGACACAAACCCCAAGGATCACTCTAAATAGTGACACAATCCCCAAGGATCACTCTAAATATTTACACAATCCCCAAGGATCACTCTAAATATTTACACAATCCCCAAGGATCACTCTAAATAGTGACACAATCCCCAAGGATAACTCTAAATAGTGACACAATCCCCAAGGATCACTCTAAATAGTTACACAATCCGAAAGGATCACTCTAAATAGTGACACAAACCCCAAGGATCACTCTAAATAGTGACACAATCCCCAAGGATCACTCTAAATATTTACACAATCCCCAAGGATCACTCTAAATAGTGACACAATCCCCAAGGATCACTCTAAATAGTGACACAATCCCCAAGGATCACTCTAAATAGTGACACAATCCCCAAGGATCACTCTAAATGGTGACAGAATTCCCAAGGATTAATGTAAATTGTGACTCAATCCCCAAGGATCACTCTAAATAGTGACACAATCCCCAAGGATCACTCTAAATAGTGACACAATCCCCAAGGATCACTCTCACTAGAGACACAATCCCCAAGCATTACTCTAAATAGTGACACAATCCCCAAGGATCACTCTAAATAGTGACACAATCCCCAAGGATCACTCTAAATGGTGACACAATCCCCAAGGATCACACGAAATACTAACACAATCCCCAAGGATCACTCTAAATAATGACACAATCCCCAAGGATCACTCTAAATAAGGACACAATCCACAAGGATCACTCTAAATATTTACACAATCCCCAAGGATCACTCTAAATAATGACACAATCCACAAGGATCACTCGAAATAGTGACACAAACCCCAAGGATCACTCTAAATAGTGACACAATCCCCAAGGACCACTCTAAATAGTGACACAAACCCAAAGGATCACTCTAAATAGTGACACAATCCCAAAGGATCACTCTAAATAGTGACACAAACCCCAAGGATCACTCTAAAGAGTGACACAATCCCCAAGGATCACTCTAAATAGTGACACAATCCCCAAGGATAACTCTAAATAGTGACACAATCCCCAAGGATCACTCTAAATAGTTACACAATCCGAAAGGATCACTCTAAATAGTGACACAAACCCCAAGGATCACTCTAAATAGTGACACAATCCCCAAGGATCACTCTAAATATTTACACAATCCCCAAGGATCACTCTAAATATTTACACAATCCCCAAGGATCACTCTAAATAGTGACACAATCCCCAAGGATCACTCTAAATAGTGACACAATCCCCAAGGATCACTCTAAATGGTGACACAATTCCCAAGGATTAATGTAAATTGTGACTCAATCCCCAAGGTTCACTCTAAATAGTGACACAATCCCCAAGGATCACTCTAAATAGTGACACAATCCCCAAGGATCACTCTCACTAGAGACACAATCCCCAAGCATTACTCTAAATAGTGACACAATCCCCAAGGATCACTCTAAATAGTGACACAATCCCCAAGGATCACTCTAAATAAGGACACAATCCACAAGGATCACTCTAAATATTTACACAATCCCCAAGGATCACTCTAAATAATGACACAATCCACAAGGATCACTCGAAATAGTGACACAAACCCCAAGGATCACTCTAAATAGTGACACAATCCCCAAGGACCACTCTAAATAGTGACACAAACCCAAAGGATCACTCTAAATAGTGACACAATCCCAAAGGATCACTCTAAATAGTGACACAAACCCCAAGGATCACTCTAAAGAGTGACACAATCCCCAAGGATCACTCTAAATAGTGACACAATCCCCAAGGATAACTCTAAATAGTGACACAATCCCCAAGGATCACTCTAAATAGTTACACAATCCGAAAGGATCACTCTAAATAGTGACACAAACCCCAAGGATCACTCTAAATAGTGACACAATCCCCATGGATCACTCTAAATATTTACACAATCCCCAAGGATCACTCTAAATAGTGACACAATCCCCAAGGATCACTCTAAATAGTGACACAATCCCCAAGGATCACTCTAAATGGTGACACAATTCCCAAGGATTAATGTAAATTGTGACTCAATCCCCAAGGATCACTCTAAATAGTGACACAATCCCCAAGGATCACTCTAAATAGTGACACAATCCCCAAGGATCACTCTCACTAGAGACACAATCCCCAAGCATTACTCTAAATAGTGACACAATCCCCAAGGATCACTCTAAATAGTGACACAATCCCCAAGGATCACTCTAAATGGTGACACAATCCCCAAGGATCACACGAAATACTAACACAATCCCCAAGGATCACTCTAAATAATGACACAATCCCCAAGGATCACTCTAAATAGTGACACAATCCCCAAGGATCACTCTAAATAAGGACACAATCCACAAGGATCACTCTAAATATTTACACAATCCCCAAGGATCACTCTAAATAATGACACAATCCACAAGGATCACTCGAAATAGTGACACAAACCCCAAGGATCACTCTAAATAGTGACACAATCCCCAAGGACCACTCTAAATAGTGACACAAACCCAAAGGATCACTCTAAATAGTGACACAATCCCAAAGGATCACTCTAAATAGTGACACACACCCCAAGGATCACTCTAAAGAGTGACACAATCCCCAAGGATCACTCTAAATAGTGACACAATCCCCAAGGATAACTCCAAATAGTGACACAATCCCCAAGGATCACTCTAAATAGTTACACAATCCGAAAGGATCACTCTAAATAGTGACACAAACCCCAAGGATCACTCTAAATAGTGACACAATCCCCAAGGATCACTCTAAATATTTACACAATCCCCAAGGATCACTCTAAATATTTACACAATCCCCAAGGATCACTCTAAATAGTGACACAATCCCCAAGGATCACTCTAAATAGTGACACAATCCCCAAGGATCACTCTAAATGGTGACACAATTCCCAAGGATTAATGTAAATTGTGACTCAATCCCCCAGGATCACTCTAAATAGTGACACAATCCCCAAGGATCACTCTAAATAGTGACACAATCCCCAAGGATCACTCTCACTAGAGACACAATCCCCAAGCATTACTCTAAATAGTGACACAATCCCCAAGGATCACTCTAAATAGTGACACAATCCCCAAGGATCACTCTAAATAAGGACACAATCCACAAGGATCACTCTAAATATTTACACAATCCCCAAGGATCACTCTAAATAATGACACAATCCACAAGGATCACTCGAAATAGTGACACAAACCCCAAGGATCACTCTAAATAGTGACACAATCCCCAAGGACCACTCTAAATAGTGACACAAACCCAAAGGATCACTCTAAATAGTGACACAATCCCAAAGGATCACTCTAAATAGTGACACAAACCCCAAGGATCACTCTAAAGAGTGACACAATCCCCAAGGATCACTCTAAATAGTGACACAATCCCCAAGGATAACTCTAAATAGTGACACAATCCCCAAGGATCACTCTAAATAGTTACACAATCCGAAAGGATCACTCTAAATAGTGACACAAACCCCAAGGATCACTCTAAATAGTGACACAATCCCCAAGGATCACTCTAAATATTTACACAATCCCCAAGGATCACTCTAAATAGTGACACAATCCCCAAGGATCACTCTAAATAGTGACACAATCCCCAAGGATCACTCTAAATAGTGACACAATCCCCAAGGATCACTCTAAATGGTGACACAATTCCCAAGGATTAATGTAAATTGTGACTCAATCCCCAAGGATCACTCTAAATAGTGACACAATCCCCAAGGATCACTCTCACTAGAGACACAATCCCCAAGCATTACTCTAAATAGTGACACAATCCCCAAGGATCACTCTAAATAGTGACACAATCCCCAAGGATCACTCTAAATGGTGACACAATCCCCAAGGATCACTCTAAATAGTGACACAATCCCCAAGGATCACTCTAAATAGTGATACAATCCACAAGGATCACTCTAAATAGTGACACAACCCCAAGGATCACTCTCAATAGAGACACAATCCCCAATGATCACTCTAAATAGTGACTCAATCCCAAGGAACACTCTAAATAGTGACACAATCCCCAAGGATCACTCTAAATAGTGACACAATCCCCAAGGATCACTCTCAATAATGACACAATCCCCAAGGATCACTCTAAATAGTGACACAATCCCCAAGGATCACTCTAAATAATGACACAATCCACAAGGATCACTCTAAATAGTGACACAATCCCCAAGGATCACTCTCTATCGTTACACAATCCCCAAGGATCACTCTAAAGAGTGACACAATCCCCAGGGATCATTCTAAATAATGACAAAATCCCCAAGGATCACTCTAAATAGTGACACAATCCTCAAGGATCACTCTCAATATTGAAACAGTCCCCAAGGATCACGCAGAATAGTGACACAATCCCCAAGGATCACACGAAATACTAACACAATCCCCAAGGTTGACTCTAAATACAAACACAATGCCCAAGGATCACTCTAAATAGTGACACAATACCCAAGGATCACTCTAAATAGTGACACAATCCCCAAGGATCACTCTAAATAGTGACACAATCCCCAAGGATCACTCTAAATAGTGACACAATCCCCAAGGATCACTCTAAATGGTGACACAATTCCCAAGGATTAATGTAAATTGTGACTCAATCCCCAAGGATCACTCTAAATAGTGACACAATCCCCAAGGATCACTCTCACTAGAGACACAATCCCCAAGCATTACTCTAAATAGTGACACAATCCCCAAGGATCACTCTAAATAGTGACACAATCCCCAAGGATCACTCTAAATGGTGACACAATCCCCAAGGATCACTCTAAATAGTGACACAATCCCCAAGGATCACTCTAAATAGTGATACAATCCACAAGGATCACTCTAAATAGTGACACAACCCCAAGGATCACTCTCAATAGAGACACAATCCCCAATGATCACTCTAAATAGTGACTCAATCCCAAGGAACACTCTAAATAGTGACACAATCCCCAAGGATCACTCTAAATAGTGACACAATCCCCAAGGATCACTCTCAATAATGACACAATCCCCAAGGATCACTCTAAATAGTGACACAATCCCCAAGGATCACTCTAAATAATGACACAATCCACAAGGATCACTCTAAATAGTGACACAATCCCCAAGGATCACTCTCTATCGTTACACAATCCCCAAGGATCACTCTAAAGAGTGACACAATCCCCAGGGATCATTCTAAATAATGACAAAATCCCCAAGGATCACTCTAAATAGTGACACAATCCTCAAGGATCACTCTCAATATTGAAACAGTCCCCAAGGATCACGCAGAATAGTGACACAATCCCCAAGGATCACACGAAATACTAACACAATCCCCAAGGTTGACTCTAAATACAAACACAATGCCCAAGGATCACTCTAAATAGTGACACAATACCCAAGGATCACTCTAAATAGTGACACAAACCCCAAGGATCACACGAAATACTAACACAATTCCCAAGGATCACTCTAAATAATGACACAATCCCCAAGGATCACTCTAAATAGTGACACAATCCCCAAGGATCACTCTAAATAAGGACACAATCCACAAGGATCACTCTAAATATTTACACAATCCCCAAGGATCACTCTAAATAATGACACAATCCCCAAGGATCACTCTAAATAGTGACACAAACCCCAAGGATCACTCTAAATAGTGACACAATCCCAAAGGATCACTCTAAATAGTGACACAAACCCCAAGGATCACTCTAAATAGTGACACAATCCCCAAGGATCACTCTAAATAGTGACACAATCCCCAAGGATCACTCTAAATAGTGACACAATCCCCAAGGATCACCCTAAATAGTGACACAAACCCCAAGGATCACTCTAAATAGTTACACAATCCGAAAGGATCACTCTAAATAGTGACACAAACCCCAAGGATCACTCTAAATAGTGACACAATCCCCAAGGATCACTCTAAATATTTACACAATCCCAAAGGATCACTCTAAATAGTGACACAATCCCCAAGGATCACTCTAAATAGTGACACAATCCCCAAGGATCACTCTAAATGGTGACACAAATCCCAAGGATTAATCTAAATTGTGACTCAATCCCCAAGGATCACTCTAAATAGTGACACAATCCCCAAGGATCACTCTAAATAGTGACACAATCCCCAAGGATCACTCTCAATAGAGACACAATCCCCAAGCATTACTCTAAATAGTGACACAATCCCCAAGGATCACTCTAAATAGTGACACAATCCCCAAGGATCACTCTAAATAGTGACACAATCCCCAAGGATCACTCTAAATGGTGACACAATCCCCAAGGATCACTCTAAATAGTGACACAATCCCCAAGGATCACTCTAAATAGTGATACAATCCACAAGGATCACTCTAAATAGTGACACAACCCCAAGGATCACTCTCAATAGAGACACAATCCCCAAGGATCACTCTAAATAGTGACTCAATCCCAAGGAACACTCTAAATAGTGACACAATCCCCAAGGATCATTCTAAATAGTGACACAATCCCCTAGGATGACTCTCAATAATGACACAATCCCCAAGGATCACTCTAAATAGTGACACAATCCCCAAGGATCACTCTACATAATGACACAATGCACAAGGATCACTCTAAATAGTGACACAATCCCGAAGGATCACTCTAAATAATGACACAATCCACAAGGATCACTCTAAATAGTGACACAATCCCCAAGGATCACTCTCTATCGTTACACAATCCACAAGGATCACTCTAAATAGTGACACAATCCACAAGGATCATTTTAAACTGTGACACAATTCACAAGGATCACTCAAATTAGTGACAAATTCTCCAAGGATCACTCTCAATATTGAAACAATCCCCATTGATCACGCAGAATAGTGACACAATCCCCAAGGATCACACTAAATAGTGACACAATCCCCAAGGATCACTCTGAATAGTGACACAATCCCAAAGGATCACTCTAAATAGTGACACAATCCCAAAGGATCACTCTAAATAGTGACACAATTTTCCAAGGATCACTCTAAATAGTGACACAATCCGTAAGGATCACTCTCAATAGTGACACAATCCCCAAGGATCACTCTAAATAGTGACACAATCCCCAAGGAGCCCCCTAAATAGTGACACAATCCCCAAGGATCACTCTAAATAGTGACATAATCCCAAGGGCACTCTAAATAGTGACACAATCCCCAAGGATCACTCTACATAATGACACAATCCCCAAGGATCACTCTCAATAGTGACACAATCCCCAAGGATCACTCTAAATGATGACACAATCCACAAGGATCACTCTAAATAGTGACACAATCCCCAAGGATCACTCTAAATAATGACACAATCCACAAGGATCACTCGAAATAGTGACACAATCCCCAAGGATCACTCTAAATAGTGACACAATCCCCAAGGATCACTGTAAATGGTGACACAATCCCCAAGGATCACTGGAAATAGTTACACAATCCCCAAGGATCACTCTAAATAGTGACACAATCCACGAGGATCACTCGAAACAGTGACACAAACCACAAGGATCACTCTAAATAGTGACACAATCCCCAAGGATCACTCTAAATAAAGACACAATCCCCAAGGATCACCCTAAATAGTGACACAAACCCAAAGGATCACTCTAAATAGTGACACAATCCCCAAGGATCACTGTAAATAGTGACACAATTCCAAAGGATCACTCTAAATAGTGACACAATCCCCAAGGATCACTCTAAATAGTGACACAATATCCAAGGATCACTCTAAATACTGACACAATTCCCAGGGATCACTCTAAATAGTGACACAATCCCCATGGATCACTCTAAATAGTGACACAATCCCCAAGGATCACTCTCAATAGAGACACAATCCCCAAGGATCACTCTAAATAGTGATACAATCCACAAGGATCACACAAAATAGTGACACAATCCCCAAGGATACTCTTAATAATGACACAATTCCCAAGGATCACTCAATATAGTGACACAATCACAAGGAACACTCTAAATAGTGACACAATCCCCAAGGATCACTCTAAATAATGACACAATCCCCAAGGATCACTCAAAATAGTGACACAATCCCCAAGGATCATTCTAAATAGAGACACAATCCCCAGGGATCACTCTAAATAGTGACACAATCCCCAAGGATCACTCTAAATAGTGACACAATCCCCAAGGATCACTCTCAATAGAGACACAGTCCCCAAGGATCACTCTAAATAGTGACACAATCACAAGGAACACTCTAAATAGTGACACAATCCCCAAGGATCACTCTAAATAGTGACACAATCCCCAAGGATCACTCTAAATAATGACACAATCCACAAGGATCACTCTAAATAGTGACACAATCCCCAAGGAACACTCTAAATAATGACACAATCCACAAGGATCACTCTAAATAGTGACACAATCCCCAAGTATCACTCTAAATAATGACACAATCCAAAAGGATCACTCTAAATAGTGACACAATCCCCAAGGATCACTCTCAATCGTTACACAATCCACAAGGATCACTCTAAATAGTGACACAATCCACAAGGATCATTTTAAACTGTGACACAATTCACAAGGATCACTCAAATTAGTGACAAATTCTCCAAGGATCACTCTCAATATTGAAACAATCCCCAATGATCACGCAGAATAGTGACACAATCCCCAAGGATCACTCTAAATAGTGACACAATCCCCAAGGATCACTCTAAGTAGTGACACAATACCCGAGGATCACTCTAAATAGTGACACAATCCCCAAGGATCACTCTCAATAGTGACACAATCCACGAGGATCACTCTAAATAGTGACACAAACCCCACGGATCACTCTAAATAGTGACACAATCCCCAAGGATCACTCTAAGTAGTGACACAATACCCGAGGATCACTCTAAATAGTGACACAATCCCCAAGGATCACTCTAAATAGTGACACAATCCCCAAGGATCACTCTCAATAATGACACAATCCCCAAGGATCACTCTAAATAGTGACACAATCCCCAAGGATCACTCTAAATAATGACACAATGCACAAGGATCACTCTAAATAGTGACACAATCCCGAAGGATCACTCTAAATAATGACACAATCCACAAGGATCACTCGAAATAGTGACACAATCCCCAAGGATCACTCTCTATCATTACACAATCCACAAGGATCACTCTAAAGAGTGACACAATCCCCAGGGATCATTCTAAATAATGGCAAAATCCCCAAGGATCACTCTAAATAGTGACACAATCCTCAAGGATCACTCTCAATATTGAAACAGTCCCCAAGGATCACGCAGAATAGTGACACAATCCCCAAGGATCACACGAAATACTAACACAATCCCCAAGGTTGACTCTAAATACAAACACAATGCCCAAGGATCACTCTAAATAGTGACACAATACCCAAGGATCACTCTAAATAGTGACACAAACCCCAAGGATCACACGAAATACTAACACAATTCCCAAGGATCACTCTAAATAATGACACAATCCCCAAGGATCACTCTAAATAGTGACACAATCCCCAAGGATCACTCTAAATAAGGACACAATCCACAAGGATCACTCTAAATATTTACACAATCCCCAAGGATCACTCTAAATAATGACACAATCCCCAAGGATCACTCTAAATAGTGACACAAACCCCAAGGATCACTCTAAATAGTGACACAATCCCAAAGGATCACTCTAAATAGTGACACAAACCCCAAGGATCACTCTAAATAGTGACACAATCCCCAAGGATCACTATAAATAGTGACACAATCCCCAAGGATCACCCTAAATAGTGACACAAACCCCAAGGATCACTCTAAATAGTTACACAATCCGAAAGGATCACTCTAAATAGTGACACAAACCCCAAGGATCACTCTAAATAGTGACACAATCCCCAAGGATCACTCTAAATATTTACACAATCCCAAAGGATCACTCTAAATAGTGACACAATCCCCAAGGATCACTCTAAATAGTGACACAATCCCCAAGGATCACTCTAAATGGTGACACAAATCCCAAGGATTAATCTAAATTGTGACTCAATCCCCAAGGATCACTCTAAATAGTGACACAATCCCCAAGGATCACTCTAAATAGTGACACAATCCCCAAGGATCACTCTCAATAGAGACACAATCCCCAAGCATTACTCTAAATAGTGACACAATCCCCAAGGATCACTCTAAATAGTGACACAATCCCCAAGGATCACTCTAAATAGTGACACAATCCCCAAGTATCACTCTAAATGGTGACACAATCCCCAAGGATCACTCTAAATAGTGACACAATCCCCAAGGATCACTCTAAATAGTGATACAATCCACAAGGATCACTCTAAATAGTGACACAACCCCAAGGATCACTCTCAATAGAGACACAATCCCCAAGTATCACTCTAAATAGTGACTCAATCCCAAGGAACACTCTAAATAGTGACACAATCCCCAAGGATCATTCTAAATAGTGACACAATCCCCTAGGATCACTCTCAATAATGACACAATCCCCAAGGATCACTCTAAATAGTGACACAATCCCCAAGGATCACTCTAAATAATGACACAATGCACAAGGATCACTCTAAATAGTGACACAATCCCGAAGGATCACTCTAAATAATGACACAATCCACAAGGATCACTCTACATAGTGACACAATCCCCAAGGATCACTCTCTATCGTTACACAATCCACAAGGATCACTCTAAATAGTGACACAATCCACAAGGATCATTTTAAACTGTGACACAATTCACAAGGATCACTCAAATTAGTGACAAATTCTCCAAGGATCACTCTCAATATTGAAACAATCCCCATTGATCACGCAGAATAGTGACACAATCCCCAAGGATCACACTAAATAGTGACACAATCCCCAAGGATCACTCTGAATAGTGACACAATCCCAAAGGATCACTCTAAATAGTGACACAATCCCAAAGGATCACTCTAAATAGTGACACAATTTTCCAAGGATCACTCTAAATAGTGACACAATCCGTAAGGATCACTCTCAATAGTGACACAATCCCCAAGGATCACTCTAAATAGTGACACAATCCCCAAGGAGCCCCCTAAATAGTGACACAATCCCCAAGGATCACTCTAAATAGTGACATAATCCCAAGGGCACTCTAAATAGTGACACAATCCCCAAGGATCACTCTACATAATGACACAATCCCCAAGGATCACTCTCAATAGTGACACAATCCCCAAGGATCACTCTAAATGATGACACAATCCACAAGGATCACTCTAAATAGTGACACAATCCCCAAGGATCACTCTAAATAATGACACAATCCACAAGGATCACTCGAAATAGTGACACAATCCCCAAGGATCACTCTAAATAGTGACACAATCCCCAAGGATCACTGTAAATGGTGACACAATCCCCAAGGATCACTGGAAATAGTTACACAATCCCCAAGGATCACTCTAAATAGTGACACAATCCACGAGGATCACTCGAAACAGTGACACAAACCACAAGGATCACTCTAAATAGTGACACAATCCCCAAGGATCACTCTAAATAAAGACACAATCCCCAAGGATCACCCTAAATAGTGACACAAACCCAAAGGATCACTCTAAATAGTGACACAATCCCCAAGGATCACTGTAAATAGTGACACAATTCCAAAGGATCACTCTAAATAGTGACACAATCCCCAAGGATCACTCTAAATAGTGACACAATATCCAAGGATCACTCTAAATACTGACACAATTCCCAGGGATCACTCTAAATAGTGACACAATCCCCATGGATCACTCTAAATAGTGACACAATCCCCAAGGATCACTCTCAATAGAGACACAATCCCCAAGGATCACTCTAAATAGTGATACAATCCACAAGGATCACACAAAATAGTGACACAATCCCCAAGGATACTCTTAATAATGACACAATTCCCAAGGATCACTCAATATAGTGACACAATCACAAGGAACACTCTAAATAGTGACACAATCCCCAAGGATCACTCTAAATAATGACACAATCCCCAAGGATCACTCTAAATAGTGACACAATCCCCAAGGATCATTCTAAATAGAGACACAATCCCCAGGGATCACTCTAAATAGTGACACAATCCCCAAGGATCACTCTAAATAGTGACACAATCCCCAAGGATCACTCTAAATAGTGACACAATCCCCAAGGATCACTCTAAATAATGACACAATCCACAAGGATCACTCTAAATAGTGACACAATCCCCAAGGAACACTCTAAATAATGACACAATCCACAAGGATCACTCTAAATAGTGACACAATCCCCAAGTATCACTCTAAATAATGACACAATCCAAAAGGATCACTCTAAATAGTGACACAATCCCCAAGGATCACTCTCAATCGTTACACAATCCACAAGGATCACTCTAAATAGTGACACAATCCACAAGGATCATTTTAAACTGTGACACAATTCACAAGGATCACTCAAATTAGTGACAAATTCTCCAAGGATCACTCTCAATATTGAAACAATCCCCAATGATCACGCAGAATAGTGACACAATCCCCAAGGATCACTCTAAATAGTGACACAATCCCCAAGGATCACTCTAAGTAGTGACACAATACCCGAGGATCACTCTAAATAGTGACACAATCCCCAAGGATCACTCTCAATAGTGACACAATCCACGAGGATCACTCTAAATAGTGACACAAACCCCACGGATCACTCTAAATAGTGACACAATCCCCAAGGATCACTCTAAATAGTGACACAATCCCAAACGATCACTCTAAATAGTGACACAATCCCCAAGGATCACTCTGAATAGTGACACAATCCCCAAGGATCACTGTAAATGGTGACACAATTCCCAAGGATTTCTCTAAATAGTGACACAATCACCAAGGATCATTCTAAATAGTGACACAATCCCCAAGGATCACTCTAAATAGTGACGCAATCCCCAAGGATCACTCTAAATAGTGACACAATCCCCAAGGCTCATTCTAAATAATGGCAAAATCCCCAAGGATCACGCTAAATAGTGACACAATCCCCAAGGATCACTCTCAATATTGAAACAGTCCCCAAGGATCACGCTGAATAGTGACACATTCCCCAAGGATCACACTATTTAGAGTCATCCTTGGGGATTGTGTCACTATTGTGAGTGATCCTTGGGGATTGTGTCACTATTTAGAGTGATCCTTGGGGATTGTGTCACTATTTGGAGTGATCCTTGGGGATTGTGTCACTATTTAGAGTGATCCTTGGGGATTGTGTGACTTGACCAACAATGCCACCCCCCCACCTTTTATCCCTCTGCCTCTATCCCGCCTGAAACATTGGAACCCTGGAACATTGAGCTGCCAGTCCTGCCCCTCCTGTAGCCAAGTTTCACTAATGGCTATAATGTCATATTTCCACGTGTCTATCCACGCCTTCAGCTCATCTGCCTTCCCCACAATACTCCTGGCATTGAAATCGACACACCGCAAAGTATTATTTCCACCACACTCTACCCTTCCATTTGTGATTTTGCTTGAACTAACCTGTCTTTTTATCCCTGCTCCACTATCTGCTCTGGCACTCTGGTTCCCATCCCCCTGCAAATCTAGTTTAAACGCTCTCCAATAACACTAGCAAATCTCCCTGCAAGTATATTGGTCCCCTTGTAGTTTAAGTGTAACCCGTCTCTCTTGTACAGGTCCCACCTGCCCCAAAACAGTTCCCAATGATCCAAGAATTGGAAACCCTGCCCCCTGCACCAGTTCCTCAGCCACGTGTTTATCCGCCCGAGCATCCTACTCCTGCCCTCACTGGCATGTGGCTCAGGTAGCAATCCTGAGATTACTACCCTCGGGGTCCTGCTTTTTAACTTCCTTCCAAGCTCTTTGTACTCACCCTTTAGGACCTCCTCACTCTTCCTTCCCACGTCATTGGTACCGATGTGGACCACGACATCTGGCTGATCACCTTCCCACTTTAGAACGCTGTGCACGTGATCAGAGACATCGCTGACCTTGGCACCCGGGAGGTAACAAACCATGCGGGAGTCTCTGTCCCGACCACAGAACCTCCTGTCCGTACCTCTGACCATTGAGTCCCCTATCACTACTGCTCTCCTCTTCTTCATCCCACCCTTTTGCGCTGTAGAGCCGGACAGAGTATCAGAGTTCCAGCTGTTGCAGCTTGTCCCAGGTAAAGCATCTCCCACAACAGTATCCAATTCAGTATACCTGTTGTGGAGGGGTATGGCCACAGGGGAACCCTGCTCTGCCTGTCCTTTCACACTGCCATTTCCTCTCCTTACAGTAACCCAATTTCCTGTGCTCTGCTGCTTAGGTGTAACTGTCTCCCTAAAGCTACTGTCTATATACTTCTCATTCTCCCGAATTAGATGGAGGTCATCAAGCCCCTTCTCCAGTTCCCTAACAAGCTTTGCTAGCAGCTGCAGCTGAATGCATCTTTTGCAGGTGCTGTCGTCAGGGATACCGGAGGTCTCCCTGATCTCCCACATCCTGCAGGAGGAGCATTCCAACATCTTGCCTGGCATTTTTTTCTTACTCCTCAGCCTGCTCCTGTGGAACACAGAGGGGGACATAGGGACACAGCGAGAGAATCACAGATACACACAGGGACACACAGAGAGAGAATCACAGATACACACAGGGACACAGAGAGAGAGAATCACAGATACACACAGGGACACACAGAGAGAGAATCACAGATACACACAGGGACACAGAGAAAATCAGAGAAACACACAGGGACACAGAGAGAGAGAGAGAATCACAGCTACACACCGGGGCACACAGCGAGAGAGAATCAGAGAAACACACAGGGACACACAGAGAGATTATCACAGATATACACAGGGAGACAGAGGGTGAATCACAGATCCACACAGGGATACAGTGAGAGATTCACATATACACACAGGAACACAGGGAAAGAATCATAGATACACAACGGAGACAGAGAGAGAATTACATATACACACAGGGACACTGAGAAAGAATCAGAGGTACACACAGGGACACAGCGAGAAAATCATTGGTGCACACAGGGTCATCGAGAGAATCACAGATACACACAGGAACAGAGAGAAAGAATCAGAGATACACACAGAGACACTGAGAGAATCCAAGGTAAACAAAACGATTGTGAAATAGAATTACAGCGAGATTGTGAAAGATTTGCATCGACAGACACCACAACAGATATGTGAACATGTTCACATGTACACAAAAGACAATGAAATAGACCTACACAGGGACTCAAAGAGAATCACAGATAACCGCAGGGCCAGAGAGAGAGAATCACAGATATACACAGGGACACAGAGAGAAAATCACAGATATACACAGGGACACAGAGAGAGAATCACAGATACACACAGGGACACAGAGAGAATCACAGATACACACAGGGACACAGAGAGAATCACAGATACACACAGGGACACAGAGAGAATCACAGATACACACAGGGACACACAGAGAGAATCACAGATACACACAGGGACACAGAGAGAATCACAGATACACACAGGGACACAGAGAGAGAATCACAGATACACACAGGGACACAGAGAGAATCACAGATACACACAGGGACACAGAGAGAATCACAGATACACACAGGGACACAGAGAGAATCACAGATACACACAGGGACACAGAGAAAATCACAGATATACACAGGGACTCAAAGAGAATCACAGATAACCGCAGGGCCATGGAGAGAGAATCACAGATATACACAGGGACACAGAGAGAAAATCACAGATACACACAAGGACACAGAGAGAATCACAGATACACACAGGGACACAGAGAGAATCACAGATACACACAGGGACACAGAGAGAATCACAGATACACACAAGGACACAGAGAGAAAATCGTTGATGCACACAGGGACACAAACAGGGAATGACACATACACATAGGAACCGCATGTGAAAAATGGTATGGTGCATGGGAAATCTATTTGCACGGCGATTGTGGGAATGCGGGAGATTCACAGATACAGACTGGGGAGAGAGACAGAATGTTACCGAGAGGCAAAGATGGACTGAGAGAAAAGCAAACACAGCTAACCACAGGTACAGAGGGGAATTAAAGTGTCACCCCATCACATCTAATAAACATTAACCTCGTCCATCACCATTGTACAGGGACTGCAGTCTGTCACACAAACAAGATCCACTGCAGGAACTCACCAAGACTCCTTCAGCAGCACCTTCCTAACCAGTAAACAGTATTCCGAGACAGAGCAGAAACTGAGAACATCACCATCAGCAACACCACCTCCAATACACACACCATGCTGACTTGGAACGCTATCACTGTTCCATTGCTGTCACTGAGTCAAATCCAGACACTTCCTCCCCAACACCGAATGGACAGCAGCAATGTCAAAAAGCAGCTCACCATCACATTCTCAAGGGCAACGTGTGATGGTTCATTCCTGCTGGCCTTGCACTTCAGGAGGGAGTTACTGGATTTGACTCAGTGACAGTGAAGGAACGACAATATAGATTGCAAGTCAGGATGGTGTGTGATTCGGAGATGAACATTCAGGTGGTGACGTTGTAATGTTTCTCACATCCTTGTCCTTCCAGGTTACAGATTGGAGGTGTGTAAGGAGCCGTCACAGGAGGGAAATGCTTCTTCCCTGCAGTTTGTAGACAGTACACATTGCTGGAAAACTGCACAGAGGTGGACAGAGGGAATGTTTAAGGCGATATCCGCATCATTCATTCAGTTATCTTTGCTTTTAAAGACACTGTTCAGGGACAGAAAGGGAAAGACAAACACAGATACACACAGGAACACAGAGAAAATCACAGAAACACACAGGGACACAGAGAGAGAATCACAGATACACACAGGAACACAGAGAGAGAATCACAGATACACACAGGGACGCAGAGAGAGAGAATCACAGATACACACAGGAACACAGAGAGAGAATCACAGATACACACAGGGACACACAGAGAGAATCACAGATACACACAGGAACACAGAGAGAGAATCACAGATACACACAGGAACACAGAGAGAGAATCACAGATACACACAGGGACACAGAAAGAGAATCACAGATACACACAGGAACACACAGAGAGAGAATCACAGGTACACACAGGGACACAGAGAGAGAATCACAGATACACACAGGGACACAGAAAGAGAATCACAGATACACACAGGAACACACAGAGAGAGAATCACAGGTACACACAGGGACACAGAGAGAGAATCACAGATACACACAGGAACACAGAGAGAGAATCACAGATACACACAGGGACACAGAGAAAATCAAAGAAACACACAGGAACGCAGAGAGAGAATCACAGATACACAGAGGGACACAGGGAAAGAATCATAGATACACAAGGGACACAGAGAGAGAATCACAGGTACACACAGGGACAGAGAGAGAGAATCATAGATACACACTGGGGCCCACACAGAGAGAGAATCACAGATACACACAGGGACACACAGAGAGAGAATCACAGATACACACTGGGACACAGAGAGAGAACTACAGATACACACAGGGGCACAGAGAGAATCACACATACATACAGGGACACACAGAGAGAATCACAGATACATACAGAGACACACAGAGAGAATCAGAGATACACACAGGGACACAGAGAGAGAACTACAGATACACACAGGGGCACAGAGAGAATCACACATACATACAGGGACACACAGAGAGAATCACAGATACACACAGGGACACAGAGAAAATCACAGAAACACAGAGGAACACAAAAAGAGAGAGAATCACAGATACACACAGGGACACAGAGAGAGAGTGGGAGTGTGAATGTGAGGGTGGGAGTGTGAATGTGAGAGGGGGAGTGTGAATGTGAGAGGGGGAGTGTGAATGTGAGAGGGGGAGTGTGAATGTGAGAGGGGGAGTGTGAATGTGAGAGGGGGAGTGTGAATGTGAGAGGGGGAGTGTGAATGTGAGAGGGGGACTGTGAATGTGAGAGGGGGAGTGTGAATGTGAGAGGGTGAGTGTGAATGTGAGAGGGGGAGTGTGAATGTGAGAGGGGGAGTGTGAATGTGAGAGTGGGAGTGTGAATGTGAGAGGGGGAGTGTGAATGTGAGAGGGGGAGTGTGAATGTGAGAGGGGGAGTGTGAATGTGAGAGGGGGAGTGTAAATGTGAGAGGGGGAGTGTGAGTGTGAGAGGGGGAGTGTGAATGTGAGAGGGGGAGTGTGAATGTGAGAGGGGGAGTGTGAATGTGAGAGGGGGAGTGTGAATGTGAGAGGGGGAGTGTGAATGTGAGAGGGGGAATGTGAGTGTGAGAGGGGTAGTGTGAATGTGAGAGGGGGAGTGTGAATGTGAGAGTGGGAGTGTGAATGTGAGAGGGGGAGTGTGAATGTGAGAGTGGGAGTGTGAATGTGAGAGGGGGAGTGTGAATGTGAGAGGGGGAGTGTGAATGTGAGAGTGGGAGTGTGAATGTGAGAGGGGGAGTGTGAATGTGAGAGGGGGAGTGTGAATGTGAGAGGGGGAGTGTGAATGTGAGAGGGGGAGTGTGAATGTGAGAGGGGGAGTGTGAATGTGAGAGGGGGAGTGTGAATGTGAAAGTGGGAGTGTGAATGTGAGAGGGGGAGTGTGAATGTGAGAGGGGGAGTGTGAATGTAGGAGGGGGAGTGTGAATGTGAGAGGGGGAGTGTGAATGTGGGAGGGGGAGTGTGAATGTGAGAGGGGGAGTGTGAATGTGAGAGGGGCAGTGTGAATGTGAGAGGGGGAGTGTGAATGTGAGAGGGGGAGTGTGAATGTGACAGGGGGAGTGTGAATGTGAGAGGGGAAGTGTCAATGTGACAGGGGGAGTGTCAATATGGGAGTGTTGATGCGTGCCGGGGTGTGCTGAGTTCGGGGGGGGGGGGGGTTGCGAGAGAGGGGAAGTGTTGAGGGGAGAGAGAGTGTGTGGAGGGGAGAGGTAAAGTTTACTGATTAGTCACAAATAAGGCGTACATTGACACTGCAATGAAGTTGCTGTGAAATTCCCCGAGTTGTCAGACGCCGGCACCTGTACGGGTCAACTCACCTCGACAGTAAGTCTCTGAGACATTGCGAGGGGACTGGAGACCAACAGGAAACCCACGCAGACACGGGGGAAACACAGAGAGTGACCCAAGCCCGGAATTGAACCCGGGCACGTGACGCTGTGAGGCAGCAGTGCCAACCACTGTGCCACCGTGCCACCCCTGGGAGAGTGCTGAGGGGACAGGGAGAGGGTTGAGGGGAGAGGGAGAGGGTTGAGTGGAGAGGGAGAGTGTTGAGGGGAGAGGAAGAGGTTTGAGGGTAGAGGGAGAGGGTTGAGGGGAGAGGGAGAGTGTTCAGGGAGAGGGAGAGTGTTGAGGGTGGAGAGGGAGAGGGTTGAGGGGAGAGGGTTGAGGGGAGAGGGAGAGTGTTGAGGGGGAGAGGGAGAGTGTGGAGGGTGGAGAGGGAGAGTGCTGAGTGGAGAGGGTTGAGAGTGGAGGGGAGAGGGAGAGAGCTGAGGGGAGAGGAAGAGTGTTGAGGGGAGAGGGGAGTGTTGAGAGTGGAGAGCGAAAGGGTTGAGGGGAGAGCGAGAGGGTTGTGGGGTGAGCGAGAGGGTTGAGGGGAGAGCGAGGGTGCTGAGGGGAGAGGGAGAGGGTTGAGGGGAGATCAAGAGGGTTGTGGGGTGAGGGAGAGGTTGAGGGGAGAGCGAGGGTGCTGAGGGAAGAGGATTGAGGGGTGAGGGCGAGTGTTGAGGGGGAGAGGGAGCGTGTTGAGGGGAGAGGGAGCGGGTTGAGGCGTGAGGGAGAGGGTTGAGGGGGAGGGAGAGGGTTGAGGGGAGAGGGTTGAGGGGGAGGGAGCGTGTTGAGGGGAGAGGGAGAGTGCTGAGGGGAGAGGGAGAGTGCTGAGGGGAGAGGGTTGAGGGGAGAGGGGGTGGGCGGAGGGGAGAGGGAGAGGGTTGAGGGGCGAGGGAGAGGGTTCAGGGGGGAGGGAGAGGGTTGAGGAGAGAGGGTTGAGGGGAGAGGGAAGCGTTGAGGGGGAGGGAGAGGGTTGAGGGGGGAGGGAGATTGCTGAGGGGCGCGGGAGAGTGCTGAGGGGAGAGCGTGGGTGCTGAGGGGAGAGGTTTGAGAGTGGAGGGGAGAGGGAGAGTGCGGAGAGGGAGAGTGCGGAGGGGAGAGGGAGAGTGCGGAAGGGAGAGGGAGAGTGTGGAGGGGAGAGGGAGAGTGTTGAGGGGGGAGAGGGAGAGGGTTGAGGGGTGAGAGAGAGTGTTTAGCGGGGAGGGAGAGTGCTGAGGGTTGAGAGTGGAGGTGAGAGGGAGAATGTTGAGGGTAGAGGGTGAGGGTTGAGGGGAGAGGGTTGAGGGCAGAGGGAGAGAGAGAGGGTTAAGGGGAGAGGGAAAGGGTAGAGGGGAGAGTGTTGAGGGGGAGGGAGAGGGTTGAGGGGAGAGGGAGAGTGTTGAGGGGAGAGGGAGAAGGTGGAGGGGAGAGGGAGAGGGTTGAGGGGGAGAGGGAGAATGCTGAGGGGAGAGGGTGGGTGCTGAGGGCAGAGGTTTGAGAGTGGAGGGGAGAGGGACAGTGCGGACGGGAGAGGGAGAGTGTTGAGGGGAGAGGGAGAGTGTTGAGGGGTGAGGGAGAGGGTTGAGGGGTGAGGGAGAGGGTTGAGGGGAGAGGGGGAGGGTTGAGGGGGAGAGGGAGAGGGTTGTGGGGAGAGGGAGTGTGTTGAGGGGAGAGGGAGTGGGTTGAGTGGAGAGGGAGAGGGTTGAGGGGAGAGGGAGAGGGTTGAGGGGAGAGGGAGAGTGCTGAGGGGAGAGAGTTGAGGGGGGAGGGAGAGGGTTGAGGGGAGAGGGAGAGGGTTGAGGGGAGAGGGAGAGGTTTGAGGGGAGAGGGAGAGGGTTGAGGGGAGAGGGAAAGGTTTGAGGGGAGAGGGAGAGTGCTGAGGGGAGAGGGTGGGTGCTGAGGGTAGAGGGTTGAGGGGAGAGCGAGAGGGTTGAGGGGAGAGCGAAAGGGTTGAGGGGAGAGGGAGAGGGTTGAGGGAGAGGGTTGAGGGGGGAGGGAGAGGGTTGAGGGGGGAGGGAGAGGGTTGAGGGGAGAGGGTTGAGGGGAGAGGGAGATTGCTGAGGGGAGCGGGAGAGTGCTGAGGGGAGAGCGTGGGTGCTGAGGGGAGAGGTTTGAGAGTGAAGGGGTGAGGGAGCATGCGGAGGGGAGAGGGAGAGTGTGGAGGGGAGAGGGAGAATGTTGAGGGGGGAGAGGGAGAGTGTTGAGGGGGGAGAGGGAGAGGGTTGGGGGGTGGGAGAGTGCTGAGTGGGGAGGGTTGAGAGTGGAGGTGAGAGGGAGAATGTTGAGGGTAGAGGGAGAGGGTTGAGGGGAGAGGGAGAGGGTAGAGGGGAGAGTGTTGAGGGGGAGGGAGAGGGTTGAGGGGAGAGGGAGAGTGTTGAGGGGAGAGGGAGAGTGTTGAGGGGAGAGGGAGAGTGTTGAGGGGAGAGGGAGAGTGTTGAGGGGTGAGGGAGAGGGTTGAGGGGTGAGGGAGAGGGTTGAGGGGAGAGGGAGAGTGTTGAGGGGAGAGGTTGAGGGTTGAGGGGAGAGGGGGAGAGTTGAGGGTGGAGGGAGAGGCTTGAGGGGAGAGGGAGAGGGTTGAGGGGAGAGGGTTGAGGGGAGTAGGAGAGGGTTGAGGGGAGAGGGAGAAGGTTGAGGGGAGAGGGTGAGGGCTGAGGGGTGAGGGAGAGGGTTGAGGGGAGAGGGAGGGTGTTGAGGGGAGAGGGTTGAGGGGAGAGGGTTGAGGGGAGAGGGAGAGTGTTGAGGGGAGAGGGTTGAGGGGAGAGGGAGAGGGTTGAGGGGAGAGGGAGGGAGTAGAGGGAGGGGGTTGAGGGGAGAGGGTTGAGGGGAGAGGGCTGAGGGGAGAGGGAGAGGGTTGAGGGGAGAGGGTTGAGGGGAGAGGGCTGAGGGGAGAGGGCTGAGGGGAGAGGGTTGAGGGGAGAGGGCTGAGGGGAGAGGGAGAGGGTTGAGGGGAGAGGGTTGAGGGGAGAGGGCTGAGGGGAGAGGGAGAGCGTTGAGGGGAGAGGGTTGAGGGGAGAGGGCTGAGGGCTGAGGGGGGAGGGTTGAGGGGTGAGGAAATGGAATGCATGATTATTAACTGTCCTTTGGTTCAATGGCAAACACATTCCTGAATGACAGTTTATTGGTGTGAATAATGGACAGCTTGAAATTCCACCTCCTGTTTATAATAATGCTGATCAGATCCGATAGGGTCTGGTGAATTTAATGATGAATTCAATAATTCTGTATTTGAGAACTTCCTGCAAATGGAATATCAGAAAAGCAGCATAATACATATTTCTGGGATTGAGTGTACTGTGCTGTGTTGGGGCTTTGAGAAAGTCACGTACTCGCTCCCGAAATGTATCTATAAAAACTCAGTGACTAACGTGTTGGTCTGGAAATGCAAAAGGTTTTTTCTTTACATGTTTGAACCTGCCTCACTGAGGTTCTGGTTTTTGACAATGTCCATCCAGATATTTTCTCTGGGAGGATATTTGACACTTCAGTCACGGTTTCATACGGAGCCAAGAGTTAGTTTTGGAAAAGCTGATTTATGTCCCTCCTGCAGGCTCAGAGTTAGTTTAAAATTATTAATTCAGCAAAGGACCTGCTAAAACTGACCGCTCAAACAACACAATGTGAAACAAATGTTATTCAGTCGGTCTCGGGGGCAATAAACTCGCTGGTGTCCAGGGAATTGGAAAGCGTCACAAACAACAGATGGAGCAAGTTGGCGTCAGGCTGTTTAACCACAGAGGAGACACAACCCAGATTGAAAATGTTCCTTTGTCAGCAAAGTTAAAGCTGCTGTTATAAAGTGTATAATACAACACAATCTAGGAGCCCGTGCGGGAGACAGACACTGGGACAGAGAACTTCAAACACTGTTCATCAACTCACAGAGAGAAAAAAAATCAACAAATAATTAAACACCCACCTCACTCAAGAAAAGCGTTGAGCATTCTGCCGTTCCAGTCTCTCCACTGAATTTTCTGTATCTCAGTCTGCTTGCTGTATCTCAGCCGCTAACACACTCTCCTTTAATTTCCAAGGTTCAAACAATCCGACAACTTCTGACCCGATTTTCCTCATTGCAGTTTGTTCCCGTCTCCTGCACGGAATTAAACAGCGGCGTTTACCTGTGTGTCTGTTTCCAGGGAATCAGCTTCTTCATCCTGCAACAGAATGGTCCTGGAAACAAACAGTGTCGGTTTTAAGTGGATAGCAGGTGAGGATCCGCCCCTATTGACAAAGGAAGTTAGAACCAAAAGAACCATAGAAAATTACAGCTCAGAAACAGGCCTTTTGGCCCTTCTTGTCTGTGCCGAACCATTTTATGCCTAGTCCCACTGACCTGCACTTGGACCATATCCTTCCACACCCCTCTCATTCATGAACCCGTCCAAGTTTTTCTTAAATGTTAAAAGTGACCCCGCATTTACCACTTTATCCGGCAGCTCATTCCACACTCCCACCACTCTTTGCGTGAAGAAGTCCCCCCTAATATTCCCTTTAAACTTTTCTCCTTTCACCCTTAACCCATGCCCTCTGGTTTTTTTCTCCCCGAGCCTCAGCGGAAAAAGTCGAAGTCACTCTCCTTGTACTAGCGTTCAGGTGAAGAGCAGGTAATGTTTATTTTGACACTGAAATGTTTAAACATTACGTTTTGAATATGTTTAACACTTGTTTCAAATTCACTAAATTAAATTCTAATGCGAACAATTAAAATCCATCAAATTATCATTGGAACATCCTATCATTGTCCCTAGTTGAAAATGTAGCGACTGTTCCTTGGTAATATGTTTTTAAAAAAATATCTGAATCAGTTTGGAATGTATTCGAGGATTAGCGCCATTCCTACCACTCTCCCCTGTCCCCACCCCCACCCCAAAATCCCCAACGCCCCCAACGCCCCCAATCCCCAACGCCCCCAATCCCCAACGCCCCCAATCCCCAACGCCACCACCTCTCTCTGAAAACAGAAACCAACAGGCTACTGACGCACTGAGAGTGGAAATTCGAACTCATCATCATTTTAAATAGTCTTATTCTCTGACGTTGCCCCAACTTCTTGATCCGCGCCTGTCCAAAAGGGGAAATATTACCTGAGAATTCTCCCTGCTCGATAGGAAAGTTTTATTTCGTTTATCGCTCGTTAATAATTTGTTTGATTTCAGAAACAAGGTGATGACATTAAATATCAGCAGAGGTTCGAGCGTTGGACAAATACATTCTGCTCCGACATTCCCATTTTTTTCATCTTACATCAAACATGTGTTCAGATTGTCGACAGTTTCGGATTTTTTTTGGCCTTTCTTCATGCATTAAACCTACATCTGGAGAGAATATAAACTGAATACATTCTCTTATTGAAAACTTAATTCGATCCTTAATAACAACCTCTGATTCAAAGCTCCAATCTATTCCATTAGTCTGTTCCCAGTAACTCTCATAGAGTTACAGAGTCAGTCAGCACATAAACAGTCCCTTCGGCCCATCATGTCCATGCTGGCCATCAATTACCAATCTGCAATCACCTCATTTACCAGCACTAGATCCGTATTGGATTATGCCTTGACTATTAAAGTGCTAGTCCAGGCGCCTGTTCCATATTCCCACCATTCTGTGTGTGAAATAACATTTCCTCATATCCCCTCTTAACCACTTTCCCCTCTCCATGTTCCCATGCCCACCTGCCAGAGACACATGAAGTAAAAGTTTACTTCATCGTCACTAGTAAGGCTTACGTTAACACTACAATTAATTACTGTGAAATTCCCCTAGTCGCCACACTCCGGCGCCTAATCGGGTCAATGAACTTAACCAGCACGTCTTTCTGACTGTGGGAAGAAACTGGAGCACTCGGAGGAAACCCAGGCTGTCACGGGGAGAACGTGCTAACTCCACACATACAGTGACAAACGCCAGGAATCTGAGCGGATTCCTTGGTGCTGTGACACAGCAGCGCTAACCACTGTGCCACGCATCTGCCATTGGGAGAGATTCTGACAATATACCGTGTCTACCTTTCTGATAATTTTGTGTATCTCTATGAAGTTTTCCCTCAGCCTCCGTGCCTCCAGTGAAAGTGAACCCCGATTACCCTGTCTCTCCATAATGGCTGCAATTTCCCGTTCCAGACAACTCCTTGCTGAACCTCACTCTCAGCCCTCTCCAGTGGAATTATTCCATCCCAGAGTTTGGCGACCAGACTTTACACAATATTCCATCTGTGGATTAACTAATGATCTGAGATGGGCCTGGACCCCACTGCTCCTATAGCCTATGTCTTGGATAATGAAGGCAAGCATTCAGTATGTCTTCTAAACTAACATATCTAGCAGCACCGGCTCCATCAGGGATCAAGGGACTTGCACCCCAGGTTCACGTTAGTCCTCAGTACTCCCTGCTGCCATTCTTGAATAAAGGGATCACATTAGATATCCCACGGTCACTTCGGCGAAGATGTCGATATCTCCCTCAGTGTGTCCCTGCAATCTCCTTCCGTGACTGCCACAGAAGACTGAGGTATAATTGCTTCAGGCCCTGGGGGTTTATGCACCAATATTCCCGCTAACACATCCAATCCCTCCTTCTTATTGATCTTAACGTGTCCTTGAATCTTACTGTTCCTGCTGAAATCTCCAGGTTTAAAATGTTTCCCCTCTGTGTATAAAGTTGAAAAAATAATGTTCGGCCTCAACCACGTCCTCTGACTCCTCGCACAGAGGTTCCTTTGTGCTCTGATGGGCCCCACTTTTCCCTGGTCATCCTTCCGCACCCAACATACTGAGAAAATGCCTTGCGGTTTTCCTTAGTGTGGTCTGCCAATTATATGTTGTGGTCCCTCTTTTCCCTCCTGATTGGTTTTTCAGCAGCTTGCTGAGGCCCTCCCTCATTTTCCGTGCTCTGCACATACCACTTACTCCTTTTCCTCCCTTTTATGGAACCCTCGATACCTCTTGGCTTCCAGGATTCCCTGGACTTGCCAAACTTACTCTTCACTCTGAGAGAAAACCAACGGGCCCTGCATTCTCACTCTGGCACTTTAATAGACATCCAGATTCCAAATATATATTGACCTGTAAGGAACTGATCCCAGTCTACGTTTGCTGGAAACTGTCTTATGATATTGAAATCGTCTTTCCCCCAATTCAAGTACTTGTTCACTGAACTCTCTTTATTCCTTTCCATATAACTGAGAAGCTGAGAGATTTTTGGCCACTGTTCCAAAAATGCCCGCCTCCTGACACTGCGACCAATTGCCTGGCTTCATTCCCTTTGATTAGGTCTGGGACAGCACTTGCCCCATTCCAAACTGATTCAGAAATTTTAAAAAGCATATTACTAGTGAACAGTCGCTACATATTCAACAAGGGACAATGATAGGATGTTCCAATGATAATTGGATGGATTTTAGTTGTTCGCATTAGAATTTAATATAATGAATTTGAAACAAGTGTTTAATGTATTCAAAACTTAATGTTTAAACATTTCAGTGTCAAAGTAAGCATTTCCTGCTCTTCACCTGAACGCTAGTATAAGGAGGGTGACTTCAACTCCCTTTGTCAAAAGGGGCGGATCCTCACCTGCTATCCATTTAAAATCGGCACTGTTTGTTTCCAGGACCATCCTGCTGCAGGATGAAGAATCTGATTCCCCAGAAAACAGACACACAGGTAAACGCCGCTGTTTGTTTCCAGGACCATCCTGCTACAGGATGTCGGACCTGCTTTCCCTGCAAACAGACACAACGGTAAACGCAATTCAGGTTCAATTCAGAGCATTAGACATGGTCCCATAATTCACCTTCAGACTACATCGCCCACAAGATTGCGCCCATCAAACACTTACAAGGATAAGCTCCCTCTACATTGTCCACCAACTGCAATGAGTGCAGAGGTAGCACAGGCTGAGATACAAAGATATTGTCCTTCTGCACAGTCCAAACACTAAACTTCAGTGCAGTTGTAGTAAAGTCTCTCAAACTCCAAATCACCCTGAGTGAGCAGTATGTACACTGCACCCCCCTGAGTCTCTGTCATCTTTAAATCTCTGTCTCTCCATTGAAATATTCATGTGGGACAACTATCCATTGTGCCAGTCGCCATCTTCATTTTTTGTTTCAGATCATTTTCAAGCTGCCTTTCCCCCGTTGGCCGTGTTCCTTTAATTCTCAAAACCGGACTTTGACACAAGGCCCTAAAATCCTTGCAACCAGTCGCCATACTACAGGGACTGGAAAGAGAATCCGGAACGGATCTCACTGAGGATTGGCCATATCCAATTTTATAAGATGATGCGACAGCGTGGCGACTCTTTGCGAGCTCTGCACGATATGATTAGAATGGATAACCCGCAAAACAATACTTCACATCAACCAATCAGATCAGTGACCACCCTTGCAGCACATGTTCAGAAGTGGAGGTGTTCGCTGATATCTGTACAATCTTCAGCATGATTTGTGAATCATTAGATGCTGAAACAGTGCGTGTCCAAATGCAGAAAGACCAGACCAGTTTCCAGGTCTGGTAGTCACTTCAGAAACAGAATCCGTGCGAGAAAATCAACAAAGATTAAACACTCACCTCAACCAACAGAAGAGTGGAACGTTCTGCTTTCCCGGTCTGGACACTGAATCCTCTGAATCTCAATCTGTGTGTAATACCTCAGCCGCTGGTGCACTCTCCCTTAATGTCCAAGGTTCAAACAATCCGACAGTTTATGACACCGTTTTCCAGAGTTCTGTCTTTTGCCGCCATCTGAAGCAGCGGCGTTTACCTGCCTGGCTGTTTGCAGAGTCATGATGTGGAGATGCCGGCGTTGGACTGGGGTAAACACAGTAAGAAGTTTAACAACACCAGGTTAAAGTCCAACAGGTTTATTTGGTAGCAAAAGCCATACAAGCTTTCGGAGCTCCAAGCCCCTTCTTCAGGTGAGTGGGAATTCTGTTCACAAACAGAGCATATAAAGATACAAACTCAATTTACATGAATAATGGTTGGAATGCGAATACTTACAACTAATCAAGTCTTTAAGAAACAAAACAATGTGAGTGGAGAGAGCATCAAGACAGGCTAAAAAGATGTGTGTTGTCTCCAGACAAGACAGCCAGTAAAACTCTATTCGGCCTCTGATATTCGGGTAAGCGTTCTCCAAGGCGGCCTTCACGACACACGACAGCGCAGAGTCGCTGAGCAGAAACTGATAGCCAAGTTCCGCACACACGAGGACGGCCTCAACCGGGATATTGGGTTCATGTCACACTATTTGTAACTCCCACAGTTGCGTGGACCTGCAGAGTTTCACTGGCTGTCTTGTCTGGAGACAATACACATATTTTTAGCCTGTCTTGATGCTCTCTCCACTCACATTGTTTTGTTTCTTAAAGACTTGATTAGTTGTAAGTATTCGCATTCCAACCATTATTCATGTAAATTGAGTCTGTGTCTTTATATGCCCTGTTTGTGAACAGAATTCCCACTCACCTGAAGAAGGGGCTTAGAGCTCCGAAAGCTTGTGTGGCTTTTGCTACCAAATAAACCTGTTGGACTTTAACCTGGTGTTGTTAAACTTCTTACTGTGTTTGCATAGTGACCATCATCTTCATCCTGCAGCAGATTTGTCCTGGAAACAAATAAACATCGACTTTCAGCACAGCGGACAGCAGGTGGGGATCCGGCCCTATTGAAAATGGAAGGTGAAAACATACCAAAACAGCTATGATTCAGGACAAGAGCAAGTTTAAACATAGAAACATAGGAGATAGCAGCAGGAGGAGGCCTTTTGTCCCTTCGAGCCTGCTCCGCATTTCATTTCGATCATGGCTGTTCATCCAACTCAATAGTCTAAATCTCTCTTTAGTGCTTATTCAGATAGATTTAGAGAAAAGTTCACTGAATTCCTGTTATAAGAATTGTTTCCTTTAACTTGCAAATGTTCTTAATAACACTAAGTTTGAACCTGCGAACAAGTCCGTGTCCTTTGATTGTCTCGCAGCAGCACCTGGGTAAAGGCGTTTTTCAGCAACAAACTGGTGGAAAGTCTGTCTGTGAGTTGCCACTGACAACACATGTTTCCAGAATCTGAACAAATCTGGATTCTGTGTCGGCTAAAGGCAGTTTTTCCCCCGTTCTTTAAACGGGAATTAAATCACATCACAACAAAATAACACAGAAAGCTGGACCTTCAAAAACAGGTCAAACCAAATCCGCCGATACAGCAACACAGAAAGCGATTCTGTTCCAGGATCAGTCAACAGACCTGGGAATAAAAATAGATGCAAAAGGATGTCAGGTGGTTCAAATGGGTGTCCATGGACTGGTGGAAGGGGTTTCAGTGGAACGAATAAACACACACAAGATTGGAAGGCAGGTGATGGGATAGGCGAAGGCAGACATTTCACCAACATGTGAGTGACAAAACACTTCCATGAACACGTCTTCAGAAAATGTCCAAAATCCTCCATTACAAACAATACACGTTCAAATGGAATGCATTATTATTAACTGTCCTTTGGTTCAATGGCAAACACATTCCTGAATGACAGTTTATTGGTGTGAATAATGGACAGCTTGAAATTCCACCTCCTGTTTATAATAATGCTGATCATATCCGATAGGGTCTGGTGATTTTAACGATGAATTCAATAATTCTGTATTTGAGAACTTCCTGCAAATGGAATATCAGAAAAGCAGCATAATACATATTTCTGGGATTGAGTGCTCTGTGCTGTGTTGGTGCTTTGAGAAAGTCACGTACTCGCTCCCGCCGAAATGTATCTATAAAAACTCAGTGACTAACGCGTTGGTCTGGAAATGCAAAAGGTTTTTTCTTTACATGTTTGAACCTGACTCACTGAGGTTCTGGTTTTTGACAATGTCCCTCCAGCTATTTTCTCTGGGAGGATATTTGACACTTCAGTCACGGTTTCATACGGAGCCAAGAGTTAGTTTTGGAAAAGCTGATTTATTTCCCTCCTGGAGGGTCAGAGTTAGTTTAAAATTATTAATTCAGCAAAGGACCTGCTAAAACTGACCGCTCAAACAACACAATGTGAAACAAATGTTGTTCAGTCGGTCTCGGGGGCAATAAACTCGCTGGTGTCCAGGGAATTGGAAAGCGTCACAAACAACAGATGGAGCAAGTTGGCGTCAGGCTGTTTAACCACAGAGGAGACAAAACCCAGATTGAAAATGCTCCTTTGTCAGCAAAGTTAAAGCTGCTGTTATAAAGTGTATAATACAACACAATCTAGGAGCCCGTGCGGGAGACAGACACTGGGACAGAGAACTTCAAACACTGTTCATCAACTCACAGAGAGAAAAAAATTCAACAAATAATTAAACACCCACCTCACTCAAGAAAAGCATTGAGCATTCTGCCGTTGCGGTCTCTCCACTGAATTTTTTGAATTTCAGTCTGCTTGCTGTATCTCAGCCGCTAACACATTCTCCGTTAGCTTGGAAGGTTCAAACAATGTGGTTGCAGGGATGGTGTAGGAGGGAGGGTTTCAGCTACGTGGATAATTGGAACACATTCTGGGGAAGGTGGGACCTGTACAAACAGGACGGGGTGCACCTGAACCAGAGGGGCACCAATATCCTGGGAGGGAAATTTGTTACGGCTCTTCAGTGGGGTTTAAACTAATTTGTCCAGGGGGTGGGAAAATGAGTGGTAGTCTGGAAGTCAGTGTTGAGGGTAGTGAGGTATTGGGGAAGGTATCAAGGTCAAGGGTGGGTACCAGTAGACAGGAAGGCGGGTTGAAGTGTGTCTACTTCAATGCAAGGAGCATCCGGAACAAGGTGGATGAACTTGGGGCGTGGATTGGTACTTGGGACTACGATGTTGTGGCTATTACGGAGACATGGGTAGAACAAGGACAGGAATAGTTGGACGTTCGGGGTATAGATGTTTCAGTAAGTGTAGGGAAGCTGGTAAAAGAGGTGGAGGAGTAGCATTGTTAATCAAGGATATTTTAACGGCTGCAGAAAGGCACTTCGAGGGGAATCTGTATACTGAGGTAATATGGGCTGAAGTTAGAAATAGGAAAGGAACGGTCACGTTGTTAGGAGTTTTCTATAGGCCACCAAATAGTAATAGAGATGTGGAGGAAGAAATTGCTAAGCAGATTATGGATAGGAGTGGGGGTCACAGGGTCGTTGTCATGGGGGACTTTAACTTTCCAAATATTGATTGGAACCTTTGTAGGTCGAATAGTTCAGATGGGGCAGTTTTTGTGCAGTGTGTGCAGGAGGGTTTCCTGAAACAATTTGTGGATAGGCCGACAAGAGGTGAGGCCAAATTGGATTTGGTAGTGGATACACACAGGGACACAGAGAGATATAATCATAGATACACACAGGGACAGAGAGAGAGAATCACAGATACACACAGTGACACAGAGAGAGAATCACAGACACACACAGGGACACAGAGAGAGAATCACAGACACACACAGGGACACAGAGAGTGAATCACAGATACACAGAGGGACACAGAGAGAGAATCACAGACACACACAGGGACACAGAGAGAGAATCACAGACACACACAGGGACACAGATAGAGAATCACAGATCCACAATGGAACACAGATAGAGAATCACAGACACACACAGGGACACAGAGAGAGAATCACAGACACACACAGGGACACAGATAGAGAATCACAGATCCACAATGGAACACAGAGAGAGAATCACAGATACACACAGGGACACAGAGAGAGAATCACAGATACACACAGGGACACAGAGAGAGAATCACAGATACACATAGGGACACAGAGAGAGAATCACAGAATCACAAAGGGACACAGAGAGAGAGAATCACAGATACACAATGAAACACAGAGAGAGAATCATAGATACACACAGGGACACACAGAGAGAGAATCATAGATACACACAGGGACACACAGAGAGAGAATCACAGATACACACAGGGGCACAGAGAGAGAATCACAGATACACAATGAAACACAGAGAGAGAATCATAGATACAACCAGGGACAGAAACAAGAATCACATATTTACAAAGGAACAATGCTTGGGTATTATCTTTACATGATGTGGAGAAGCCGGCGTTGGACTGGGGTAAACACAGTAAGAAGTTTAACAACTAATCAAGTCTTTAAGAAACAAAACAATGGGAGTGGGGAGAGCATCAAGACAGGCTAAAAAGATGTGTATTGTCTCCAGACAAGACAGCCAGTGAAACTCTGCAGGTCCACGCAACTGTGGGCGTTACAAATAGTGTGACATGAACCGCTGAAGTTGGGGAGCACTTCAGCGGTCACGGGCATTCGGCCTCTGATATTCGGGTAAGCGTTCTCCAAGGCGGCCTTCGCCACACACGACAGTGCAGAGTCGCTGAACAGAAACTGATAGCCAATTTCCGCACACACGCGGACGGCCTCAACCGGGATATTGGGTTCATGTCACACTATTTGTTTCTTAAAGACTTGATTAGTTGTAAGTATTCGCATTCCAACCATTATTCATGTAAATTGAGTCTGTGTCTTTATAAACTCTGTTTGTGAACAGAATTCCCAGTCACCTGAAGAAGGGGCTTAGAGCTTCAAAAGCTTGTGTGGCTTTTGCTACCAAATAAACCTGTTGGACATTAACCTGGTGTTGTTAAACTTCTTACTGTATTATCTTTACACACAGAGTAATGCCGTGTGGCAGAATCACAGACTGAGAATCACAGACTGCCGTGCATATCACCAACAAGATCCACTGCAGGAACTCACCAAGACTCCTTCAACAGCACCTTCCTAACCAGTAAACACTATTCCTAGACAGAGCAGAAACTGAGAACATCACCAGCAGCAACATCACCTCCAATACACACAGCATGCTGACTTGGAACGCTATCACTGTTCCATTGCTGTCACTGAGTCAAATCCAGACACTTCCTCCCCAACACCCAATGGACAGCAGCAATGTCAAAAAGCAGCTCACCATCACATTCTCAAGGGCAACATGTGATGGCTCATTCCTGCTGGCCTTTGAGCTCCTACATTTTAGTTTAACTCCTAACTCCTTAAATTCAGCTTGTCGGACTTCATCCCATTTTTTACCTACAGTGTTGGTGCCGATATGCCCCACGATAGCTGGTTGTTCACTCTCCCCCCTCCAGAATGTCCTGCAGCTGCTCCGAGACACCCTTGATCCTTGCACCAGGTAGGCAACATGCCATCCTGGAGTCTTGTTTGCATCCACAGAAACACCCGTCTGTTCCCCTTACAATTGAGTCCCCTATCACTGTCGCTCTGCCACTCTTTTTCCTGACCTCCTGTCCAGCAGAGCCAGCCAGGGTGCCATGAACCTGGCTGCTGCCACCTTCCCCCGGTGAGCCATCTCCCCCAACAGTATCCAAAATGGTATATCTGCTTTGGAGGGAGATGATTGCAGGGGACCCCTACACTGCCTTCCGACTCTTCCTCTGTCTGGTGGTCACCCATTCTCTATCTCCCTCAGTAACTGTTATCTGCGGTGTCACCAACTCACTGAACGTGATATCCACGACTTCTTCAGCATCGTGGATGCTCCAAAGTGAATTCACCCACCGCTCCAGAGCTGTCAAGCCGTCTAACATGTGCGTCAGTTGGACACACATGATGTGACTGACTGTGGCACTGTGGTATAGGAAGCTGTTCAGTGGGCCGTGGGGGGAGGTGAGGGGCTGGGATGGGAGAGGCACAGAGTAAATTAGTGGGAGTAAGTGACAGTATAGTGAGAGGCATTGATGATGTGAAGATGCCGGCGTTGGACTGGGGTAGGCAACGTAAGAATTCTCACAACACCAGGTTCAAGTCCAGCAGGTTTATTTGGTAGCACGAGCTTTCGGAGTGCTGCTCCTTCATCAGAGGGATTGACAATTTTCTCTGTAACAAGGAGTCAGAGTGCTGTTGACTGTGTTGCCTGCCCCATGCCAGAGTTCAGGACATCTGGCTGGAGATGACCGTGGTTGTGAGGAGGATCCCATTGTTGTGGACCATGTCGGTACCAGTGACATAGGTAGAATGAAGAAGCAGCTTCTGCACAGACATTATCAGGAAATGGACACTGAATTAAACAACAGAACACACAAGGTTATAATCTGGAGATGATTACCTCAGCCGCGTGCAAATTAGCATAGTGCACATCACATTATAGAGATGAATACATGGTTTGAAAGACTGGTGGAAGAGGTAAGTTTCAGCTTGTGGGACATTAAAATCAGTTCTGGAGAAAGTGGGGGCTGTACCGTTGGGATGATCTACATCTGAACCTGCTGCCAGCAACGTTCTTGCAAACTACACAACTAGGGAAGGAGAGAGGGCTTTAAACTCAATAGAGGAAGGGATGGTTCTGGAGCGGAGGATATGATCACCATACCAACCTAACACATATTTTAATGAATTAGTTATCCTTTCACTGTTCCACAATTAAGGCTGTCTGTTGAACTAATCTGTCTGCTTTCCAATGATGTGGAGATGCCGGCGTTGGACTGGGGTAAACACAGTAAGAAGTTTAACAACACCAGGTTAAAGTCCAACAGGTATATTTGGTAGCAAAAGCCGAAAGCTTGTGTGGCTTTTGCTACTAAATAAACCTGTTGGACTTTAACCTGGTGTTGTTAAACTGCTTTCCAATATGGCAGGTGTCGGTTTTGTTTTAAATGGCTTTTGTTAATTCAGCTACAATATGTAGTACCATTAATTCAAACTACATGAAGATAGTCACACTAAAACAACTGATTTTGAAACTACCAACAATGGTGAAATATGATTCAAGCATAAAAACTTCTTAAGGTCAATAGACGGCGGCGAGGAATCCCATTGCTGTCATTGTCCGCACTCCCTGTTCTCTGCGACGTGACCACATGGACACCTTGCGCTGCAGCACGGGTAAGTCATTGTCATTTAAATGCAGCCCAAGGATTTGCCAAACAAAATGTCACCACTCACTTCATTAGTCCCCATCGGGAGTTTTGAGTTCCAGCCTGAACATCACAACTCAGGATATATTGGCCCTGGAGGGGGGTGCAGGAGGATATCAGAGAACTAACAGGTCAAATTATCACAACATGTGTTGCATAGATGATTAGTCTGGTGTTTAAAATGTTTTTTCAAGATGATAGATTCGACAGGGAGAATTTGGTCCCTCGGTTGAAGGAATCCAGTAAATGGGCATTTTTTTAAAATTAGAGGGACACGGATCGAAGATGGGGGATGTGTTCTTTGATTTATTTCATTGGATGTGGGTGTCAGTGGCAAACCCAGAACTGTTGCTCACCCCTCATTTCCCAGTCGCTTGCCTCGGCCATTTCACACAGCAGTTGAGAGTCAACCACATTGCTTTGAGTCTGGATTCACATTGGACAGATCAAGATAAGACCAGGTTGATGGCAAATTTCCTTCCCTGAAGGGAATTGGTGAACCCAATGGAATTTGTAGCAGCCGGCGACTGCTCGAGTAAAGTAGAATCATTGGAAGGGAACCCGCTGCAGACAGCCATGAGGCCAGAAACACAAGCACAGGGAGCTGACATAAAAACTGACACAAGGGCACAGAAAGAGACCTGAATGAAAGGTAGAGTCATAGAGGTTTACAGCATGGAAAGAGGCCCTTCGGCCCAACTTGTCTATGCCGCCCGTTTTTTAAATACCCCTAAGGACAGGAGTGGGAACGTGTACATGGAGTCAGAAAAGATAGGAGAGGCTTTGAATGAATACTCTTCTTCAGTGTTCAGCAAGGAGAGGGGCCATGTTTTTGAGGATGAGAGTGTGATACAGGCTGATAGGCTGGAGGAGGTAGATGTTCTGAGGGCAGATGCATTAGCAATTTTGAAAACACTGAGGGTCGTTAAGTCCCCTGGGCCAGCTGAGATATATCCTAGGATTCTTTGGGAGGCAAGGGATGCGATTGCCGAGCCTTTGGCTTTGATCCTTGGGTCCTCACTGTCCACGGGGATAGTGTCAGAGGACTGGAGAGTGGCGAATGTCGTTCCTCTGTTCAAGAAAGGAAATAGGAATGACCATGGTAATTATCGGCCGGTTAGTCTTACTTCAGTGGTCGGGAAGCTCATGGAAAATGTCCTGAGGGATAGGATTTATGACCATTTGGAAAGATGCAGCTTAATCCGGGATAGTCAACACGGATTCGTGAAGGGTAAGTCTTGACTCACAAACTTGATTGAATTCTTTGAGGAGGTAACTAAGTGTGTTGATGAAGATAGAGCAGTTGATGTCATATACATGGATTTTAGTAAGGTGTTTAATAAGCTCCACCATGGTCGGCTCATGAAGACAATAAGGAGGTGTGGGATAGAGGGGAATTTGGCCGATTGTATACGTAACTGGCTATCTCATAGAAGACAGAGTGTGGTGGCGGATGGAAAATTTTCAGACTGGAGACGAGTTACCAGCGGAATACCACAGGGATCAGTGCGGGGTCCCCTGCTTTTTGTGATTTTTATCAATGACTTGGAGGAGGGGGCTGAAGGGTGGATCAGTAAATTTTCTGATGACACCAAGATTGGTGGAGTAGTAGATGAGGTGGAGGGCTGTTGTAGGCTGCAAAGAGACATTGATAGGATGCAAGGCTGGGCCGAAAACTGGCAGATGGAGTTTAACCCTGACAAATGCGAGGTGATTCATTTTGGTAGGACAAATTTGAATGTGGATTACAGGGTCAACGGTAGGGTTCTGAGGAATGTGGAGGAACAGAGAGATCTTGGGGTTCATATCCACAGATCTCTGAAGGTTGCCACTCAAGTGGATAGAGCCGTCAAGAAGGCCTATAGTGTGTTAGCGTTTATTAACAGGGGGTTTGAGTTTAAGAGCCGTGGAGTTATGCTGCAACTGTACAGGACCTTGGTGAGACCACATTTGGAATATTGTGTGCAGTTCTGATCACCTCACTATAAGAAGGATAGAAAAATAGAAAACTAAAGCACAAAACAGGCCCTTCGGCCACACAAGCTGTGCCGAACATATCCCCACCCTTCAGGCCTACCTATAACCTTCCATCCTATTAAATCCCATGTACTCATCCAGGAGTCTCTTAAAAGACCCTATTGGGTTTGCCTCCACCACCACTGACGGCAGCCGATTCCACTCGCCCACGACTCTCTGTGGGAAAAACTTCCCCCTAACATCTCCCCTGTACCTACCCCGCAGCACCTTAAACCTGTGTCCTCTCGTAGCAGCCATTTCCACCCTGGGAAAAAGCCTCTGAGAGTCCACCCGATCTATGCCTCTCAACATCTTATATACCTCTATTAGGTCCCGTCTCATCCTCCGGCTCTCCAAGGAGAAAAGACCGAGCTCCCTCAGCCTATCCTCATAAGGCATGCCACTCAATCCAGGCAACATCCTTGTAAATCTCCTCTGCACCCTTTCAATCTTTTCCACATCCTTCCTGTCAGGAGGCGAACAGAACAGAGCACAGTATTCCAAGTGGGGTCTGACGAGGGTCTTATATAGCTGCATCATTATCCCCGGACTCCTAAACTCAATCCCTCGATTGATAAAGGCCAGCACACCATACGCCTTCTTAACCACCTCCTCCACCTGCGGGGCCGATTTTAGAGTCCTATGGACCCGGACCCCAAGGTCCTTCTGATCCTCTACAGTACTAAGAGTCTTTCCCTTTATATTGTACTCCTTCATCCCATTCGACCTGCCAAAATGGACCACGACGGATTTATCTGGGTAGAAGTCAATCTGCCACTTCTCCGCCCAGTCTTGCATCTTATCTATGTCCCTCTGTAACTTCTGACATCCCTCCAGACTATCCACAACCCCACCAACCTTCGTGTCGTCAGCAAACTTACCAACCCATCCCTCCACTTCCTCATCCAGGTCATTTATGAAAATGACAACCAGTAAGGGTCCCAGAACAGATCCCTGGGGCACACCACTGGTGACCGACCTCCAATTAGAAAAAGACCCATCTATAGACACTCTCTGCCTCCTTTGGGCAAGCCAGTTCTGGATCCACTGGGCAGAAGCCCCTTGGATCCCATGCCCTCTCACTTTTTCGAGAAGCCTTGCATGGGGGACCTTATCGAACGCCTTGCTAAAATCCATATAAACCACATCGATCGCTTTCATTTCGTCAATGTGTTTCGTCACATTTTCAAAGAACTCCACCAGGCTCGTAAGGCACGATCTGCCTTTGACAAAGCCATGCTGAGTATTCTTGAGCATACTAAACCCCTCTTAATGCTCATAAATCTTGTCCCTCAGGATGTGGAAGCTTTGGAGAGGGTGCAAAGGGGGTTTACCAGGATGCTGCCTGGTTTGGAGGTTAGGTCTCATGAGGAAAGGTTGAGGGTGCTGGGGCTTTTCTTTTTATAGAGGAGGAGGTTGAGAGGCGACTTAATAGAGGTTTATAAGATGATCAGGGGGATAGATAGAGTGGACGTTCAGAGACCATTTCCTCGGATGGATGTAGCTGTTTGCGAGGGGGCATAACTATAAGGTTCATGGTGGGAGATATAGGAGGGATGTCCGAGGTAGGTTCTTTACGCAGAGAGTGGTTGAGTTGTGGAATTGACTGCCTGCTGTGATAGTGGAGTCGGACACTTTAGCAACTTTCAAGCTGTTCTTGAATAGGCACATGGATCACACCAGAATGATAGGGAGTGGGATAGCTTGATCTTGGTTTCGGGGAAAGCGTGGCACAACATCGAGGGCCGAAGGGCCTGTACTGTGCTGTACTGTTCCATGATCTCAGCTCATCCCAATTGCCCGCATTTGGCCCATATCCCTCTATGCCCATCTTAACCATGTAACTGTCTAAATGCTTTTTAAAGCACAAAATTGTACCCGCCTCTACTACTACCTCTGGCAGCTTGTTCCAGACACTCACCACTGTCTGTGTAAAGAAAATTGCCCCTCTGGACACTTTGGATCTTTCGCCTCTCACCTTAAACCTGTGCCCTCTAGTTTTAGACCACCTCCCCCCCCCCCCCCCGCCCCCCATCAACTTTGGAAAAATATATTGACTATCAAGCTGATCTGTGCCCCTCATCACCCCTCAGCCTTCTACGCTCCCAAGAAAAAAGTCCCAGTCTATCCAGCCTCTCCTTATAACTCAAACCATCAAGTCCGGGTCGCATCCTCGTAAATCTTTCCTGCACTCTTTCTTGTTTAATAATATTCTTTCTACAATAGGGTGACCAAAACTGTACACAGTATTCCAAGTGTGGTTTTGTCAATGTCTTGTACAACTTCAACAAGACGTCCCAAATCCTTTATTCAATGTTCTGACCGATGAAACCAAGCATTCCGAATGCCTTCTTCACCGCTCTGTCCACCTGTGACTCCACTTTCAAGGAGCTATGAACATGTACCCCGAGATCTCTTTGTTCTGTAACTCTCCCCAGTGCCCTACCATTAACTGAGCAAGTCCTGCCCTGGTTCAATCTACCAAAATACATCACCTCGCATTTATCTAAATTGAAATCCATCTGCCATTTGACAGCCCAATTGATCAAAATCCTGTTGCAATCGGAGATAACTTTGTTCACTGTCCAATATGCCACCAATCTTGGTATCATCTACAAACTTACTAACCATGACTCCTTTTTTCTCATCTAAATCAATAATATAAATGACAAATAACAGTGGACCAGCACTGATCTGAGAGGCACACCGCTGGTCACAGGCCTCCCGTTTGAAAAACAACCCTCGACAACCACCCTCTGGCTTCTGTCATCAAGCCAATTTTGTATCCACTGAGACACCTCACCCTGGATCCCGTGAGATTTAACCTTATGCAACAACCTACCATGCGGTACCTTTTCAAACGCCTTGCTAAAATCCATGCAGACAACAACAACTGCACTGCCATCATCTACCTTCTTGGTTACCCATTGAAAAAAACTGAATCAAATTTGTGAGACATGATTTTCCACTCACAAAGCCATGCTGACTGTCCCTAATCAGTCCTTGTGTCTCTAAATGCCTGTCGGTCTTGTCTCTCAAAATGCTTTCCAACAACTTACCCACCACAGATGTGAGGCTCACTAGCCTCGGTAAGCTGCGATTACCTCAGTCCAAATGCACAGAGGCAATTCTGCCGAGAGACAGGCTTTTTGCAAAATTCAAGATCAGACAATTCGAAACCAGAGATGCACCAGGACACATTAGCAACTGTAAAAGGGCAGTTATACATTTCCCGACAAACAAGTCACCACTAGATACATGGGGCAGACTTGTTTCAGTCAAACAAAATACTTGATGCCTATATATAGAACATAGAACATAGAACATTACAGCGCAGAACAGGCCCTTCGGCCCACGATGTTGCACCGACCAGTTAAAAAAAAAACTGTGACCCTCCAACCTAAACCAATTTCTTTTCGTCCATGAACCTATCTACGGATCTCTTAAACGCCCCCAAACTAGGCGCATTTACAACTGATGCTGGCAGGGCATTCCAATCCCTCACCACCCTCTGGGTAAAGAACCTACCCCTGACATCGGTTCTATAACTACCCCCCCTCAATTTAAAGCCATGCCCCCTCGTGCTGGATTTCTCCATCAGAGGAAAAAGGCTATCACTATCCACCCTATCTAAACCTCTAATCATCTTATATGTTTCAATAAGATCCCCTCTTAGCCGCCGCCTTTCCAGCGAAAACAATCCCAAATCCCTCAGCCTCTCCTCATAGGATCTCCCCTCCATACCAGGCAACATCCTGGTAAACCTCCTCTGCACCCTCTCCAAAGCCTCCACATCCTTCCTGTAATGTGGGGACCAGAACTGCACACAGTACTCCAAGTGCGGCCGCACCAGAGTTGTGTACAGTTGCAACATAACGCTACGACTCCTAAATTCAATCCCCCTACCAATAAACGCCAAGACACCATATGCCTTCTTAACAACCTTATCTACTTGATTCCCAACTTTCAGGGATCTATGCACACATACACCTAGATCCCTCTGCTCCTCCACACTATTCAAAGTCCTCCCGTTAGCCCTATACTCAACACATCTGTTATTCCTACCAAAGTGAATTACCTCACACTTCTCCGCATTAAACTCCATCCGCCACCTCTCGGCCCAACTTTGCAACCTGTCTAAGTCTTCCTGCAAACTACGACACCCTTCCTCACTGTCTACCACACCACCGACTTTGGTGTCATCAGCAAATTTGCTAATCCACCCAACTATACCCTCATCCAGATCATTAATAAATATTACAAACAGCAGTGGCCCCAAAACAGATCCCTGAGGTACACCACTTGTAACCGCACTCCATGATGAATATTTATCATAGAATAGAATCATAGAATCCCTACAGTACAGAAAGAGGCCATTCGGCCCATCGAGTCTGCACCGACCACAATCCCACCCAGGCTCTACCCCCATATCCCTACATATTTTACCCACTAATCCCTCTAATCTACGCATCTCAAGATACTAAGGGACAATTTTAGCATGGCCAAATCAACCTAACCCGCACATCTTTGGACTGTGGGAGGAAACCGGAGCACCCGGAGGAAACCCACGCAGACACAGGGAGAACGTGCAAACTCCACACAGACAGTGACCCAAGCCGGGAATCGAACCCAGGTCCCTGGAGCTGTGAAGCAGCAGTGCTAACCACTGTGCTACCGTGCCGCCCGTACTATCAACCACCACCCTCTGTTTCCTATCCGCTAGCCAATTCCTGATCCAATTTCCTAGATCACCCCCAATCCCATACATCTGCATTTTCTGCAGAAGCCTACCATGGTGAACCTTATCAAACGCCTTACTAAAATCCATATATACCACGTCCACTGCCTTGCCCCCATCCACCTCCTTGGTCACTTTCTCAAAAAACTCAATAAGGTTAGTAAGGCACGACCTACCTGCCACAAAACCATGCTGACTATCACCTATCAATTCATTACTCTCCAAATAACTATAAATCCTATCCCTTATAATTTTTTCCAACATCTTGCCGACAACAGAAGTGAGACTCACCGGTCTATAATTCCCGGGGAAGTCTCTGTTCCCCTTCTTAAACAATGGGACAACATTCGCTAACCTCCAATCTTCTGGTACTATACCAGAGGCCAACGACGACCTGAAGATCAGAGCCAGAGGCTCTGCAATCACTTCTCTTGCCTCCCAGAGAATCCTTGGATAAATCCCATCCGGACCAGGGGATTTATCTATTTTCAGACCCTCCAGAATATCCTGCACATCCTCCTTATCAACTGTAATACTGTCTATTCTACTCCCCTGCAACCCAGTGTCCTCCTCAGCTATATTCATGTCCCCTTGCGTGAACACCGAAGAGAAATATTGGTTCAATGCTTCACCAATATGGCTGAAACTAGACATTTTGGTGCACATCACACAAACACAAAGGGTCCATAATTAAAACACATTAACACCCATTGAAACCCATCAAAAATGCTGTGAAACAAATCAGACCAAAACACATGATAGACCGAATCTTCAGAAGCTTCGAGAAGGTAGCCAGAAAGGTATAGTTGTATTTTAATTTTAATTTTCTTATTAACCCAACAAATTCAGTTAAACGGCTGCAAGATGAAATAGTTGTGTTTTGTTGCCTTGTTCTGTATTGGATTCATCTCCTATAGGATTGGCTGTGAGATTTCTAGTGCTTGGCAGAAATGTTCAATGTTTGCTCGATTCACTGTAAAGTTCCAGGTAGATATCTGTCCCCTGCTCACTGAATCTACACAATGGAGCTCAATGGAAATGATTCATCTTCCACAGCCTTTCTCTCGGTTGAACTCGTTGTGAATCCTCGGCTACAACAACACATATATTCCAGCAAGATTTTGGTTCAGCTTCTCCCAACAGCACTGATTGGCTCCTCTGCCCCTGGTACCAAGCCAGCACCAATGGATCATGACCAATGTTCGCTGGCACCACTGATTATCCCGAGTATTCTGCCCTTCAGTGCTCCATATCCCAGAAACCACAAACACTGATTCAAAGGATATCGAAGCAATTTTAAACATGGTTTACCCAGTAGGAGGACATGGAGAAGGCCATCAATCCCATCACCATTGCCCTACCTGCCATGTCCACTGGGTTGTATCCATATGGAAAGGTTATATTTTAGCTGATACCAACATATGAATTAGGAGTAGAAGTGGCCCATTCGAGCGCTCGAGCCTGTTCTGCCATTCAGTAAGATCACAGCTGATCTGAATGTGCCTTATCTCTGCCGACCTCTGAGAACCATTGACTCCCTTGTTAGTCAGGAATCTATCTACTTCTGTCTTCAAAATGTTCATTGACCCTGTCCTCCACAACTTTCTGGGGAAGAGAGTTCCAAACATTGCGCAACCTGTCGGACAGAATATATCAGATAATCTTCTCACTCTGATTGTGACCCAAATGAAACCCAAGGGTATTTGTCCATCAAGCCAAGGCCCTTGGTTGGTTGATATTTCATGATATTACAGAGCAAGCCTCGCTCTCACACTGAGCATCACCTTGAGATTAAACATCAGAGTCGGTTCATCAGCACAACCAGTTCCAGTGGAACTCACAGGCTCTTACTAACGGCCTGATCTATCTCGGAGTGAAGGTGGGCGGGTAAGAAGTGATTGGTTTGTCTCAATATCATTACCTTGTAATGTAATGTGTGAACATGATAATGAGCAATGTGATGATTACAACAGAGCCAGTAATATTGATGCAGAGTAGGATGGATTAGTTGAAGTTGTGGTTGCGAATAAATCTTCAATATTGTTGCTCATAGATAGTCTGGGTCCTGGAACTTGGGTAAAGATGGTCACACAGCCCAACTCTCAGGTATGTCTCTCACTGACTGGCTGCTACCTGTCCTTGAATTTGGTGCTCACTCCGTGCTGTGTGAATGTTTGCAGCTGTATTACTGGCGCCAGTCTGAAGTGTGGGCATTAGTACCTTCCTTTACTGTGCCTCACACTAAAGGTTCAGGAAGGCATTTACCACCTTCTCCACTCTCCCCTCCACTGTACATAATAAATCTGAACAGAAGCGGTTCATCAACTATTGCCCTTCTCTTGGGCAGCGACTTATTGAAAAGTCTGGATCTAAACAACATGTATAGTGCAGTCTGAATTGGAATCGGCTCCATGTAAACCTTCCCATTGGCAGCAATCAATTCCCCAGCCAATGATTAAAGCCCAGCCTCAGTGGGTCCTGATCAATGTCTCCGGCATCATTGATGATCTGGAGCATTCAGCTCTACAAACTCAACAGGATGTTGGAACATTGGGTTCATCCTTCACTCGGGGAATGTGGCAGGGAGAAGGCTGATATTCTTATTAAGGCCAGTCCCTCCTCTTATTCGCTGAATTTGTTTTTACATTCTAGCTCCTTCTATCATGACGGCCAAAGTGAAACCCAGGGATGTTTCCCCAAGACCCGCATCAGGATGAGGCCCTTTAACTGGATGAGGGAAACTGTGGTATCACAGTGAGATCACACATTTCATTGGGTTTGTAAACTGGATAAAGTAGAGACAGGAGGCTTCACACCCCGTTCCAGTGACAGAAATGGAGCTGCACCGACCCTTACTCTCTGGTTGTCCCCTTTAGGAGTGAAAGTGGATGTGCAGAAGGTCTGAACATCTTTGTTTTGCGAAGGGAGCTTGAACAATGGAACATTGGTAGCCAGCTGGCACTCACAAGGTTGGTGCTGTAAAATGTTTATTTTTACAGGTAGTTGAGAACCTTCCTCTTGAGGCGACTGATTGATATTGAGTGCAGTGTCGGGATGGAAGGAATGATTAAATTAGGGCAGAGTGAACACATCAACATTCAGCTGCTCAGATTTTCCACCAACACCGAGCACTCAGACGTGAGAAAGGAAGTGTGGAGAGTTGAAGAAATTCTTCACTCAGACACTTAGCACGAAAAGTTTTGGAGGCAGAAACTGGGAAATAGTTTGAAGAAGTTGTAAGTTGTTCAACTCCAGAACTTATGGAATCTTCTGCTTTTCGTGCTGAGCTGACACCAGTAAAATTACAAGAAATGTAACAAACCAGTCAGTTTTACACTCAGAATCTTCAGTATTTATGGGGTGAATGGTTTTACTATTTGAGGGAAGCTATAAAATACCTGTTGTTATACTTGTTACTGTCCAGTATTTTCTGTGTCTAATTGCTTCTTCTGCTACAGGTACATGGTTCGTGTCAGGATGAATGTGCAGAAATGGGGTTTTGACCAAACTGCCACAGAGTGAAATCATGAGAAATGAAGTATCAAAGGCAAGTGGATTAATTAGAAGAGAGATCGAATCCCAACCCAAGACCAATCATTGTCTGTAGAAAGCTAAGGAGGAATGGAGGACAATTGAAATGCACCTCACGTCATCATCCTCTGTGTCCCAGTCTTTTTTCTCAGTGCCAGCTCTACATCCTTTAATTTATTTATAATTGACGGTCTGTAGCTACCTTCCCACCGACCTCTATCTTAATGCTGTGTCACTGGGAATGGTTGAGGGATGAGAACATTGCAACTGTTACCGGAAAGTTAGATAAATATCTGAAGTAGTAGAATTTGTTCGTCGAACTGAAAGGGATGGGAATAGAGAATTGTGAGAGTGAGAAATGCATTGAGTGGAGTGAAAACAAAGTCAGTGTTAGTGCAGGGTGAGAGTGAGACATGGCTGTGATGGCACAATGATATGGCTGAGTGAGCACTTGGCTTTTCAGATTAGGATGTGAGGAAGTGTCTGGAGAGACAGGAATGAATGCAGGTGTAAGGGGTGTTGTTTTGTGGAGTTCATAGAATCATAGAAACCCTACAGCACAGAAAGAGGCCATTCGGCCCATCGAATCTGCACCGTCCACAATCCCACCCAGGCCCTACCCCCATATCCCTACACATTTACCCACTAATCCCTCTAACCTACGCTTCTCAGGACACTAAGGGCAATTTTAGCGTGGTCAATCAAACTAACCCACACATCTTTGGACCGTGGGAGGAAACCGGAGCACCCGGAGGAAACCCATGCAGACACGAGGAGAATGTGCAAACTCACACACAGACAGTGACCCAAGCCGGGAATCGAACCCAGGTCCTTGGAGCTGTGAAGCAGCAGTGCTAACCACTGTGCTACCGTGCCGCCCTGCTATCCAGTTATGCTGGGAAATGCTGGGAAAATAAGAGTGTGAGTCTCGGCTCCTGAGCGAGTTACGTCACGCACTTTCCTGACCTCCTGATGTCCATGAACTTCTTGAAACACTTTTCCCATGTCCCACAATGTTCCTGCTCACTTTCTCAGCCACTTCCATTCATGCCTGCTGGTTTTACGAGGCTGGCCGTTTCCTTCCATCCTTGGCAAATGTGACCTCATTTCAATCACTAGATCCCACAGCAAGAGCTCCATCTGAGTGTCTGAGCCATGCGGGATCTGAGGGGAAATGTGGACACGGCTTTTCCAATTCTCCTCTCCATTCCTGTGATTGCTGAAGCCTCAGGAGAGGATTGTACAATTCAGCCATCAGAACCTCTGGCTGGTCAAACGTTATCCAGCTGATGCAGATCTCAGCAATGACCTGCTATGAAATCCAAATCCTCTTGAGAAATGTTTCCTTTCAAAGATTCAGTGAATCAATGCCAGACTCAGAATCAGGGTGCTGATGCCTTGGTTGAATTAAATGTGTTAAATGCTGCCATTCTGACCTCAGAGACATCATCGAGAATCCCAATTCATTTCAAGAATAAGGACAACCCTCCTTTAATTGAGGGAATCATAATTTTTCCAAACACGATCCAATTGTTACTCTGGGTGATGAAGCTTGATACTGCGAGGCCAAGTATATCACTGGAGTGTTGTTGATGGACAACCTCCTTTAATTTAGGGAATAATTATTTTCCCAAACACTGGGCTGGATGTTGAGGTAGAATTCTCATCAGCTTATTGTTCACCAGCAGTGCAATAACAGGAAAACTACAGACACTCCATCTGCTGCAAATACACCGACAGCATGTGTCACACTTATAGCTCAAGCTGATTTCACTATTCACGCTGGATCCATTGGCTAATATTTCATCAGCTGATTTAAGTCACCATTCCCACACAAGTGTCTCCACCATCTTTGACCTCAGCACGACTTGGCTACTTCCTAGAATTCTGTGCAGTATATTTGAATGAGAATCATCCCTCTTGTAAACTGGCACAGATACTGGACCCCTTATCCAGCGTCCCAGAAACAGGAGGGTCTCAAAAACCTATTACACTTGACGCTGACGCCACATGATACAATTTGGAATTGACGCACAGAGTATTTTGTCAAGTCCCAGAAAACTGGACGGAGAGGTGGCAGATGGAGTTTAATCCGGATAAATGCGAAGTGATGCATTTTGGAAGAAATAATGTAGGGAGGAGTTATACAATAAATGGCAGAGTCATCAGGAGTATAGAAACACAGAGGGACCTCGGTGTGCAAGTCCACAAATCCTTGAAGGTGGCAACACAGGTGGAGAAGGTGGTGAAGAAGGCATATGGTATGCTTGCCTTTATAGGACGGGGTATAGAGTATAAAAGCTGAAGTCTGATGATGCAGCTGTATAGAACGCTGGTTAGGCCACATTTGGAGTACTGTGTCCAGTTCTGGTCGCCGCACTACCAGAAGGACGTGGAGGCATTGGAGAGAGTGCAGAGAAGGTTTACCAGGATGTTGCCTGGTATGGAGGGTCTTAGCTATGAGGAGAGATTGGGTAGACTGGGGTTGTTCTCCTTGGAAAGACGGAGAATGAGGGGAGATCTAATAGAGGTATACAAGATTATGAAGGGTATAGATAGGGTGAACAGTGGGAAGCTTTTTCCCAGGTCGGAGGTGACGATCACGAGGGGTCACGGGCTCAAGCTGAGAGGGGCGAAGTATAACTCAGACATCAGAGGGACGTTTTTTACACAGAGGGTGGTGGGGGCCTGGAATGCGCTGCCAAGTAGGGTGGTGCAGGCAGGCACGCTGACATCGTTTAAGACTTACCTGGATAGTCACATGAGCAGCCTGGGAATGGAGGGATACAAACGATTGGTCTAGTTGGACCAAGGAGCGGCACAGGCTTGGAGGGCCGAAGGGCCTGTTTCCTGTGCTGTACTGTTCTTTGTTCTATTCCCATATCCATAATCAGCACACGCAGTTTAACCATTGCTCGAACATGTCTCTCTCTGTATAATTCCAGACTTTATTACGAGTGTTTTCATGTCAAAAGTCCCGTGGCTGGCAGGAGCACCAAGACAAAAGGTCACTGACTATGAAGCAGAAAGTAGAGTTACTGATGCGTCTGGAGAAAGGCACCTCAGGGAAATGGTTAAGCAAATAGAATGGTGTTGGGAAATCACCCATTTATGATCTGAAGAAGCAAATGGAGAAATTAAATGTTATTCTGACAGTGATGTGCCCAAATTAATGGATAATAGGAAAACCCTCCATCAGTTAAAGACTGTCCATGCAGACAAAGTGTTATTAGAGTGAATCATACACTGTCAGAGTGCAACATATCCATTACCATGGCCAAAGCGAAAGTGTTCCATAAAGAACTGGGCCTAACAACACCATGTTATTGAGCGTCAGGGTGGCAGAACAAGTTTACAAACTGCCATGGTGTGTGTGTGCTGAAAGTATATGGTGAAGAAACCTTCACTGATCATGAAGCTGCAGAGACATACTTGGATGAATTTTCCATGATAATATTGGAAGAAGGTCAAAGAGCAGGGCATGTGAACATGTGTTATTGGTGACAGTCAGAAGATTACATTGTTCAAAGGGATCAGAGTCTTCCCTGTTGTTTACAAGGCCAATCAATCAGTGCACATGGATGACTCAACCAATTTCCCTTGATTGGTCCGAGAGCCATTTTGTCCCTGAAGCCAGGGCTCAGTGTCGGTCTCTGGGGGTTCCTGAGAGCTGCATGGTTATTTTCTCCTCATCAGGAACATTGTTTTCAGAACTTATTTTCTGCCCAAATGTGTGTCCTCCATTCAGCCCAAGGATCAATGCATTTTGCGGGCAATTGCGACCAGATACAAGGCTGAACTCATGCACAAAATGCTCATTGCATTGAACAGAGGCTTGGGTGGGAGGGAATTCCAAGTAGTATTCAATGTTAACCATGCACTCTGCAGTGCTGCCAAGGCTGGGCCAATGGTACCCCAAGGTAGTTTGATAAATGGAAGGCACAACCTCAAGCCATTTCCCATGTTCCTAAATGGTGATGGTGAAATTAAACCTGAATTTAGAGTTTTTCATCTCTCTGAGGAAAAAACGTTGCTAAAGATCTATTAGCAGATGTGAAAGACCTGCTTTCTCTTCCTCAGATGATATGCAATTTGAGTTGTAAAATTATGAAATAATAAAAGTACAATAATGAAATAAAAGTATTTATTTCTCATTCATTCTCCGTGTTTTATCAGCATGCCATCCAGAAACCAGAATCCATAAACTACAGGACATGTTTAAACGGTGTAGTCAGTGCCTGAACCTTCAATATTCACAGCCTGTCTCAGTCCGGTCGATATCTCATCCTCGGTGGTTGTGTAATTTGAGTTGTAAAATTATGAAACAATAAATGTAAAATAATGAACTAAACGCCTTGTCGTCTCTATTTCTCATTCCTTCTCCATGTTTTATAAGCACGCCACAAAGAGCCCAAAATCTGCCAAGTCCACAAGACCAGAACATGTTGGATCCCAGACATCCCAGGTATGGGGTCTGGTACCTGTACATTGTAAAATCCTCTCCCATCTGTGAGAAATGCAGCATTTTCCTGCCAGCTTCGAGAAATTTCCTTGATTGGTGATGATGAAATGAAACCTGAATTTAACGGTGTCCGTGTGTCCGAGAAGAAAGATATTTTGTAAACATTGCTGGTATTTTTGAAAGACTTTCCTGTGCTGAAGCCCAGCTGTTGGATGAAGAAGATGTTGAGGATTCTGTCATATCGGCAACAATGCTGAAATTCACTGCCAAGTTCCACACAATGGAATAGACACCATGGTCTTGACCAAGAATAACGAGAATGAGAGCGGTGGTGATGAAGATGAATCTGTCTATTGACAGGTGAATAAGGATCACGGAGGAACTGATTCATGGCATCGATCAGAAGAGCTTCATTACAGAGCAGCATATTATGTGGGTCTAAAAGAGACAAGAGGTGTTTCGGAAAGAAAACCCCATGTACTTGAAACAATTTAAGCTGCAGGACATGTTTAAAAGACACACATTAAACCCTGAACTGTCAACATTCACAGCCTGTGTCTGAATGGCAGCTGTCTCCTCCTCAGTGGATCTGTAATTTGAGTTGTAAAATGATGAAATAATAAATGTACAATAATGAGCTAAAAGCCTTGTCGTCTTTATTTCTCATTCCTTCTCCATGTTTTATCAACCCAGCAGATAGGGCACAAAATCTGCCAAATCAGCCCGAACCTTCAATTTTCACAGCATCTGTCAGTGTGACAGCTGCCTCTCCCTCGGTTGCAATGTAATATGTAAAACTATGAAATAATAAAAGTATAATAATTAAATTAGAAAAGCCTCAGGGTCTTTATTTCTCACTGATTCTCCATGTTTTACAAGCACGCGATCCAGAACTCCAAATCCACAATTCTGGAACAGGTCCAGTGCCCAACGCCTTCGATACGGGATCCAGTACCTGTACATTGTAAAACCCGGTTCATTCTGCTGCTAATGCAGCATTTTCCTCTTACCTGCCTCAGCCCCGGTGATTGGGGGATTATTTGCTTGATTTCTGTACTTCATCCTGAGTTATATTTCGGTGTCAACAAGCTGAATGCTCGGCTGCTAAAAATGACCAATCAATAGAGGCACACGGGTTGTGGAAACCAAATCGATGTGATCTACAGAGTTTTAGTATCAAAATAAATGTCTGACAATTGTATCAGGCCTGAAGATATTTTACTGAGACAGATGTCCAGGGCATCACTCACCTTGATATGCACTTCCCGACTGTCTCACCACACCACGGAAGCACCTTGAACCTCTGATGGTGACATGTGTGAGCACCAGGTCCACACAATCAAGCTGAATCAAGAGGCTCAGACTTTCATGGCAGGTCTTGCTGATGTCTGCAGCCCCTGGTAACAAGGCCTCCCCCACAGTGGAGCAGGAGGACATGCATTGCCAATGCTTGTTAAGGTGCCTGTCACTGGAGGATCACATCCTGTCCTCTTCCTTCCCTGCAGTTCTGCTCACTCTTTATTGAAAGGGTTGAAAATAGTGAATTGTGAGAGTGGGAAATGCATTGAGTGAAGTGAAAACAAAGACAGTGTTTGCGCAGGGTGAGAGTGAGACATGGTTTTGAAGGGACAACACTGAGACTGACTGAGCATTTAGTTTCGAGATGAGGAGGTAAGGTAGTGCTGATAAACTGATACGTTGTAAAACTCTATTCATTCAGCATCCAGTAGTTTCCTGTTGTCTGTTTGTCGGTCCTTGTGGGGAGTATGTTCTAACGTTTTTTCCTGTGGGAATTGGTTTCTGCTTTTCAACAGGGGAGGTGGCGAGCTGTTGGTGAATATCTAGTAAGTGGTCAAGATCCATTTTCCCAAGGTTGAAATTTGTCCTGCACTTTGCGATAAGATTTATTAATATCTAAAATAAATAACTGAATCAAATAATTAAGTTGTTAGTTTAAGATCAGAAGAATATCAGGACAGTTGATGTGTGATGACTGCGTTATGTGGGTGCTCATGGATACTGGTGTTATTCAGAGCAAGTATGTCTGCATTAAGTATCTGCGGCTTTAGGAGCTTCGGCTCAGAGACATTCAGCTGGAGTTTAATCCGGATAAATACGAAGTGATGCATTTTGGAAGAAATAATGTAGGGAGGAGTTATACAATAAATGGCAGAGTCATCAGGAGTATAGAAACACAGAGGGACCTAGGTGTGCAAGTCCACAAATCCTTGAAGGTGGCAATTGTCGTGGTTCCCCAGGACGACAATTCGTTCACATCGGTTTAAAACAGAGAGTCTGAGCAGCGATCTTTCAAGCAATAGACTTTATTTCTCAGCACAAGAGACAAAGCCGGGAGCGTCCGGAACACTCCAAAGAGCCCTTGGGCTTACAGTCTTTTATGTACATTTCAGCCTCATATTTCAAGATCCTCCTCTCCCTTTTACAGCCTGTCCTTGGTTGTTATCTTACCCTACAGCCCTATCTTTCTTTGGCCACCATTATTTTTAGTTGACCCTTTATCTGTTTTCTTTGCAATCGGTCGCTCCCTGTTATATCTCGTTGTCTCTTAAACCATGGTGGTTATAACTCTTGCTCTTATCTGAACTTTTCTGTTTGTACAATAATCGTGGTTTTGTAAGCTAAGGCGAATGTGTTTAGAAGAAAAGACATCCCCCCTGCTGATTTATGGTCCACTATTAAGTTGAACCACCGAGCAGTCTTCCTTGTTTTCTTAAGTGACTATTGTCTGCTTTCCTTAATTAGTGATTGCTATATTACTTCTCTAGTTCCTCCACTTTGATCATATCGACTACACTTGATTATATTAGGTCACACGAAGTTACTTTAGGTTATATACCCATTTTCACTACTTATCTAAATCTGCTTTATTATTTCACTAAAACCTGTGAATCTGAATTTCATACCTAGCTCATACAATATCTAATACAATTTCCCTTACAATCCCCCCTTTGAGGCTTCCCTAGCCTCATCCCAATTATCAAGTTCAAATAATCCCCTTGCTCAATCCCATTTGTATTTTATTTTAATCACTTTTCCCAGGCGATGTGGAGGAGCCGACTATTTTGGTCAGGGATCAGTGTCCCTATTCTAACTTTATCATAATTTGTCTATCCCGGTTCTGATTTTTGGGTTGCTCCTCCAGATTGCCTGCCCCTGACAGTCATCAGCCAAAAACCTTCCCACTCTTGTCTAGGGAAGGGAAAAAGACTGATTCCTGTGTACAGACTAAGTTCTCCTGGTTTCGCGCGGACTTCAGCAAGGTGCTGTTGTTTCCACAAGGTGATCTTCCACTATTGTAGTTATTTTACAGAGTGACGAGTTTCAACTTCGACCAAGGTCATTGTGAATCCACTCAGCGGGGGCGGCTCAAGATTTTCCCATTCCTCTGTTTTTTCTCTCGAGCGTGAGCTGCTTAGCACCCGCGTCACCATCTGCCGCGCTGCCATTCTGGTAAGGAAGGATCTCAGGGCGGGTAAAAAACAACAAAATATCAATCCCAGAATGATTATTGTTGCGATTGCTACAGCTCCAGCTTTGGCAAACCATGCCCCCCATCTTCCTAATATTCTGTCCAGCCAACTCCATACCTCATGCCCAAACCCAGCATTTTCTTTCACTTCTTTCTTAAGATTTTTTAACTTATTCATGGCTTGTGTAAATGACCCTTCTGGATTAGTGTTATTAGGGATAAATGTGCAGCACTGATCCCCATGGTATATCGGTTACTTGGGTGTTAGGTTTCTCTGATGCACATACCACACACTCTTTCCCATCACTGTTTTTCTGACCTGTATACTCAGCCCATTTCCACCATTTGTTTTTCTGCGCTTTCTCCCAAATAGTATTTGTGCTCACAAATCGTTTACGTCTTGTTTGTCTTAATACTCTATCTTCCTGATTCTGCACCCTTATGTCTTCTGTATCCCATTCTCCTTTTCTATGGGTCACGGAAGTCCCTAAGGGAAATAGTTTCCAACTCCCAGGTGGGGAATGGGGCCCCTTCCCTGTCCTCACCTCCCTCGGCACCTTGACTAATAGGCTCAGGCTGGGCATTTGTATCATCAGCCAGCTCATGTACAGAACTACTTTCATCATCCTCTATTCTTTTTGTTCTTCCTTGGCTCTGTTCCTCCTCCCCACGATTCTCCCCGTGTATTTCTATTTCTTCCTCGCTATCACTTCTATCCACTCTGTGTACTTCTTCAATTTCCCTTCTCTCCCCCACCCCTGGTACCGTTCTGGTACAATGGTTCAAGTGATACCACAGTGTACTGCCTTCTACTTGCAACGCCGTGGGAGACACTTTGGTGACTTCAAACGGTCCTTCTCGTCTCGGTTCGTTCCAACGTCTCCGGAACTTTCTGATGTATACTCGATCTCCAGGTTTGATCTGATGTTCTGTTACCGGATTCTCCTCCTCCTTGGCTTTTTCCTGTTCAAATATAGTTCTATGTATAACAGTTAATTGTTGTATATATTCTTTTGTGCTTTGATCTAAACATTCTAGCGTAGGACCTCCTGATCCCCTGATCTTAGGTACCGGCATTACTCTTCCTGTCATCATTCCATGTGGGCTCAAATGTGTGATTCTGTTTTCCTGACTCCTGTATTGCATTAGAGCCAATGGCAGAGCATCTATCCAGTTTTTCCCTGTTTCACTGCAAATTTTGCTTATTTTAGCCTTAAGGGTCCCGTTTGCTCTCTCCACCATTCCTTGGGATTGAGGGTGATATACGCATCCAAACTTCTGCTTTATTCGGAGTGCCGAGAGTGTCTCTCTCAGTGCCCTTCCTATAAAAGCAGATCCATTGTCTGAACTTAATTGCATGGGTATGCCAAATCTTGGGATAATTTCTTTTGACAGGAAGTTAATCACCGTTCCAGATCCTTGATCTTTGGATGGCGTTGCTTCTATCCATCTGCTGAATCTATCAATAATCACTAACATGTATCTTTTCCCCCTCACCACCTTTCCCATATCCACATAGTCCATGCATAGATGTTTAAATGGTCCTTCAGGAATGGGTATATGCCCTATTGGGGCAGTAATGCCCTTCCTGATGTTATTCTGAGCACACACCTCACACTGACTCAGTATGTAGTCAATCGAGTTTTGCAGGTATGGTGACCAGAATCCTTCCTTCTTGATCTTTCTAGCCACTTCTCCTCTTGCACAGTGGTCCACTCCATGCGCTTCGCTAATTAGTACGGTTAGTAATGATGTGGGTGCTATGACCAATCCCTCCCCATTTCTCCATATCCTGTCCTGTTGTCCCTGTAGTGCTCCTCTATCTTTCCACATTGCCTTTTCAGCTACAGAGGTTTCCTCCTGTAACTGTGCTACATCTTCTAATGTGATCTGAGGTTCGATATCCCCCGTACCTGGCCCTGGGTGCGGCCTTGCTATTTCTACTGGGGCTATCGTAGCCTCAATGCATCCTGACGCTTCTTTAGCTGCCTTGTCGGCTTTGGTGTTTCCCTGTGTGATGCTGTCTGCTCCCTTTTTATGCGCCTGACACTTAATTATGGCTAATTCCCTTGGACCCATCATGGCCCTTATTAAAGCCCTGATTTGACCTTCGTGTTGTATTGGTCCTCCTCCGCTTTTCATAAATCCCCTTTGCTTCCATATTGCCCCGAACAGATGGCAGACCCCGTGGGCATAGGCCGAATCAGTATAAATTTCCAATGCTTCCCCGTTTGCTAGCTCACATGCTCTGGTCAATGCTTTAAGTTCTGCCAGTTGGGCTGAACAGGGCTGTTCACATTTCTCTGCTTCTATGACTTCAAGTGTTTCCCCTTTCTGTTCAACTATGGCATAGCCTGCGGGTTTCCTAAGTGATCCCTGTAACATGAGCCATCTACATACAGTATCCTTTTCCCTTCTGTCACTAGTCCCTCTGCTCTTAAATCTTTTCTCAGTTTCATAAATGTTTTTGCTTCTCTTAAGCATTCATGTTCTTCTCCCTCATGAGGTAATGGCATGTAATCAGCTGGATTTACTCTGTTGCACTTTATTATCGTGATATCTGGAAATGTAGTTAGCATTCGATAATGATGGATCCTAGCAGGTGTCAGCACAAATTTTCCTTGCTCAATCAATTCAGCTACCTTATGGTATACATGTATGTTTATCGGATATCCCATTGTGACCGTGGCTGCCTTTTCGTACGCCCACCAAGCTGCTGCCAGGCCTTGATAGCACGGAGGGTATCCCATTGCTACGTCGTCTAGCTTGGTACTGTAATATGCTACAGCCTGCCTTCGTCTCCCCTTGCAATTTTCCTGCATTAACATTGCTGTAGCAAATCCGGCTTCTCTGTTACTCACAAATAAGTCAAAGGGTTTGTCATAGGTCGGTAAAGCCAAGGCTGGTGCCTGTGCCATTTCTCTCTTTATATTCTCAAATGCGTCTGACGCATCTTTATCCTATTTTAGTTTGGCTTTTAGTTCTCCGCACCCTGCCTCCTTCATTATCTTTCGTAGTGCCTGCGTTTTTTCGGCATAGCTCTCCACCCATTCTGAACTGAATCCTGTCATTCCCAAAAATGTCATCATTTGTCCCACCGTCTGTGGTTTCGGAACCTTTAGTACTGCTTCTATTTGCTGTGAAGCTATCTCCTTCTGTCCTGCTGATATTTCTCTTCCCAAGTATTCTACCTTTTTCTGGCACAGCTGCAGCTTTTTCCTGGAAACTTTATGGCCCCCTTCTGCTAGTCTTTTCAATAGTTTTAAACTATCCTTCCTGCATTGTTCTTGTGTTCCTGTGCATAATAATAAATCATCCACATATTGTATTAGTGTTCCTTCCAACTGCATTCCTTCTAAATCTGCTCTCAACACCTGATTGAATACATGTGGGGAATGTTTAAATCCTTGGGGCATCCTATTGTATGTGTATTGTTTCCCCTCGAATGTAAATGCAAAGAGATACTGACTTTCTTGAGCTAGTGGCACACTAAAAAATGCCGAACATAAGTCTATTACAGTAAACCATCTGCTTTCAGGTGGTATATTTGTTAACAAGGTATAAGGGTTTGGGACTTCTACTGGCATATCTTCCACTACCTCATTAATCGCCCTTAGGTCATGCACCAATCTCCATTTTTCTCCGTCCGCCTTTTTCACTGGTAGTAGCGGTGTATTACACCTGCTCCGGATTTCTTTTAATACCCCTGCTTCTATCAATCCCTTAATCGTCCCTCTAATTCCTTCAATTGCTTCTGTCTTGATTGGGTACTGCGGCCTATACGGCCCCTGACGTCCTATCTTTAATCTGACTTCAACTGGATTAGCGTTTTTGACCCTCCCTACATCCGTGTCCTGTCTGGACCACAACTCCTGCGGGAGGGAGTTCAAATCCTGCTCTAACCTCTCTCTCCACTCCAGTTCCTGTTTCTCGATTTGCACTCCTATTGTTATCTGCTTCGGTTTCCCAAGCATTTTAACATCCAAAATTATTTTCGTCATTTGTCCATTCCTGGACGTCCAAATATCTACATTGTCTGTCTGGACAAATTCTAAATCTTGTGCTCTCAACACCATTGGTCCTAGGTCTTTTGATCTGTATCCTGGATTCACTTTCAATGTGACATGTGGCTCCGCCCCAGATACAGAGAACCATTTGTTAACCCATTCATTCCTAACAATGGTGAGGGCTACTCCCTCTAGTCCGATTAAAATACTTCCTGACTTTATTTCCTGTTCTCGTCCTGCCTCCCTTTCCCATTTTTCCTGTATCTCAGGTTCTTGCCCTTCATCAAATATCATTGTACTGTGTAATTCTGTTCTTGGCCATTTGGCTTGTGGAACCCAAGTGTTTATAAGCTTTCCCCAAACTTCCCATATCTGTTTTTTAACTTGTTCCTCTATATCTCCCAACCAATATACATTAACCCCTTCCTTTCCTGGTATTTCAAGTGGATACATTCCCATCAAATCAATTCCTTGTTCAGTGCATTCTAATTTCAGTCCTAAACCTAGGATTGCATCCCTTCCCAATAGATTTAAAGGAGTTTTATCACATACTAAAATAGGTACATGGGTTGTCTTATTTCCAATGGTAACAGGCACCGGCGTCGTCATTCGAGCTAATGTTACTTTCCCCGAGAACCCCACAGTTTTTACAAACTGGTTTGACAATGGTAAGTGATCCGCATATTTCGTTTGCATGCACGTACATGTGGCGCCGGTGTCTATCATCATGGGGACCTCGATCCCTCCTACTCTAACGTTAACTATAGGTTCCTGCTCTGCAGTTTCTGTTATCTGTATGTGCTGTCCTACCATTTCGGGGTTCTCTGGGCCTCCCTATGGGGAATTCTGATGGTTTACCGGCCCTTGAAACATCGGGATGCTGTTTGGCGATCCTTGGATCAGTTGTTGGCCTGTCTGCTGCTGGTTTTCTCCCTGTCTGGGGAAATTCCGCGGGCAATTCCTTTTTATGTGCCCTGCCTCCCCGCACCCCCAACACACACCTGAAGGGCCAGGCAGTGGTCCCTGTCTCGGAGTCTGATGATTAACCTGTCCCTGTCCTCTCTGATTCTGATAGGGTGGCCTACCACCTCCCTGTCCTTTCCCATTTCTATTCCAGTCAGTCTGACTTTGCAGGGCGTATGGGTTTTGATAATTTAGGCCATAGGCTCCTGGGTTCATGGACAGTGGGAAGGCAGAAATGTTATAGGTTACGACGGGCTGGCCTCCATCTCCGCTCCCCCCTTTGATTAGTGCAAGTATTTCCTCTGGCTTTTGCTCCACCATCATTGGTGCTATTTTTCTGGGTGCGAGATCCTCTTTTGCCTTCAGTTTATCCTTGCTTTTGATCTCCTCCAACTGTGCCTGAAGGAGTTTACGTTGTACCTCCTTCAGCTGTTTGTCTGCATTCTTTTCATCTTTGCGATGTCTCTCTACTGCATGGGCAACATAATCCACAAACTCTCGGTAATTTTTTGAGTCCAAGCCCACCACTTCCTCCAGCCTTGTCTTAGCTGGGGCTGGCAAGCCCTCTAGGATTGCAGCCCGGAACATGGAGTTGGTCAGTGGGTCTATTAAAATGTCCCTCTCCGTGTCCCTTCTCCACCTTTTTAATTGATTCTCCACATACACAGCTGCATTCTCCTCCTCACCCAGTGGCTCTCCCTTTAGGGTTTTTACATCCATTCGATTGGGGTACATATCCCGCAGTGCCTGCCAGATGTCTTGGCGGTACTGGTCCATTAGTATCCCATCCACCGCTGGGTCATAAGCTGCGGTCGGGATGCCAGCACGTCTCATTACTTCCGCCATTTGGTCCATTCCTAGCACCTTTGTCAGGAGAGCTTTGATGTCGCCCAGTGCCATCCTTTTTCCCACCATCCCTGCCTCCAACTGTCCAATCCACCTTCCAGCCCCATCCAAAATATTGGGTAATTCATTAATTAAATTAGGCAAATCCTGACCTGACCAAGGGATATACTGCGGTCTGCCACCCTTCAGAATCACCAGGAATACCCTTTTCCCTCTCCTATCCACATCTGGAAACTTTACAGGTGGGTGCCTTTCCCGCCTTGATTTTATTTGCACCCCTAACACTGATTGCCTCCCTTCGTCTTCACTACTCTCTTCTGTTTCTCCTTCCATCTCTCTATATCTTGTCTCTTTTCTCTCTCCCTTTGTGCCCTTCCCTCCTTCGTCATCTGTTCTATGTCATATTCTCCCTCAAAATTCATTGTGCCTGATATAACTGGGTACAGTCCCGTGGAGCTCTGTTTCTCTAAGTATGGGGGTGGGGCTACGTTTGGATCTTCCAATTTTGCTTTTTCCTCAAGTTGTACTGGCATCTGCATTCTACCTCCCCTCCATACCCCTCTTCTCTCTTTCCCTTCTTGTTGGAATAGGGCTAATATCTCTAACTCCTTTTCTCGCTTCTCCCTTCTTTTGCTCGATTTATCCTTAATCTTATAGTTCTTTATCATTCCCTTCTGGTCCTCACACCTCTCTATGGACCATGTGCCTTCCTCTGGCCACTGTGTATTGGTCTTATTTGTTCTTTTGGCCCATTTTTTAGAGACGTGTTCTATATCTCCCCTAAGGGCTGGGAACTTATCCCCTAATATCTCCACTGGTGTCTTAACTTGGTGCGCCATTACTCGTCTTTTTGGATCACTGTCGCAATTTTTGTCACTTAGTCTGTCAGAGTTAGGTATTACAGTGATTATTACTTGCTGTATTGTTTTTCCGTGCTCAGTCCCCTGTTTACCTTTCCTTTGGATTTCTTTTGCCAATATCTGTAATTCTAACCGGGGTCCTGATATCCACTTCCCCGTAGTCCCCTGTCCCGGCACTATCTTCCTCTCCCGGGCCAGAGGGTAGTAGGTTTTCACTTGCTCGTCTATGTGTATAAGAATCCTGTATCGGTCAGATCCCTTTATTAATTTCTCTAGGGTTTCCAATTTTATTTTGTCTATCCAATTCCTATCGACTACTCTTTCCCATTTTACATACGGCCACTCATTCTTTATCTCCTCTAAGTTAATTATGTGTGTAATCTTTTTCCAATCCAGTGTTGCTTCCGTTTTTGTTATTATTCAAAGATTAGTTATTTTCAATCTTGTCACCAGGCAGTTTTGTCAGGGTAATTTTTCAAGTTGTTAGTTATTACCCTACCTATATTCCGACTCTCTCTCTTATTTCTGTCCTTCACGCTGTTTTCTCAGACCAGTTTGTTCAAATTGGTCTTTTACTTCCTCTATTCTAGCTGCTACTCCCCTTTCCTGTGGTTAAAATCCACTCCTGTGCTTTTGACTACTGTACTAGGTCAGAGAGCGATCTCTCACTGATCTCTCTCCCTCTCGGTTGACGTCCCTTACCCGAGGTCCTGGGTAGGTTTGGACTGGCAGGTTTTCCCACACTTACTCTCTTCTGGGCAAGTCGTGACCTGAAAAACCCGCTCCAAACCGCTTGACTTAACCTAATTGCATTACTTTAGCTTTCGGCCTTTTTCCCGTCTCACTTTTTACCCATTCACAGACAATACAGTATTCGCAGCGCGCTTTTGCATGCAAAAATTCTGCTCTTCAGATCAGACTCAGTCTCTCAAAAATTTTTACACAATTTGGTTTTACCTGTGCAGGATATCTTTTTGGGTTGGGGAGATCCAGGACCAGCAGAGAGCCGGGCGCACCGGGCCTCGAGAAAACCCCTTTCTGACAACAAGGATTTACATGCATGCAAGTCTGCTTACCTTGTTGACAGAAGGCCGGCTGGGGACTTCTCGGTTCCGGTCGGACCACCGTCTCCGCTACTCCTTCCAGATGCTTTTCTGGGCGATCTCTCACCAACCCTGCTAAGCAGCGCCAATTTTGTCGTGGTTCCCCAGGACGACAATTCGTTCACATCGGTTTAAAACAGAGAGTCTGAGCAGCGATCTTTCAAGCAATAGACTTTATTTCTCAGCACAAGAGACAAAGCCGGGAGCGTCCGGAACACTCCAAAGAGCCCTTGGGCTTACAGTCTTTTATGTACATTTCAGCCTCATATTTCAAGATCCTCCTCTCCCTTTTACAGCCTGTCCTTGGTTGTTATCTTACCCTACAGCCCTATCTTTCTTTGGCCACCATTATTTTTAGTTGACCCTTTATCTGTTTTCTTTGCAATCGGTCGCTCCCTGTTATATCTCGTTGTCTCTTAAACCATGGTGGTTATAACTCTTGCTCTTATCTGAACTTTTCTGTTTGTACAATAATCGTGGTTTTGTAAGCTAAGGCGAATGTGTTTAGAAGAAAAGACATCCCCCCTGCTGATTTATGGTCCACTATTAAGTTGAACCACCGAGCAGTCTTCCTTGTTTTCTTAAGTGACTATTGTCTGCTTTCCTTAATTAGTGATTGCTATATTACTTCTCTAGTTCCTCCACTTTGATCATATCGACTACACTTGATTATATTAGGTCACACGAAGTTACTTTAGGTTATATACCCATTTTCACTACTTATCTAAATCTGCTTTATTATTTCACTAAAACCTGTGAATCTGAATTTCATACCTAGCTCATACAATATCTAATACAATTTCCCTTACACAATACAGGTGGAGAAGGTGGTGAAGAAGGCATATGGTATGCTTGCCTTTATAGGACGGGGTATAGAGTATAAAAGCTGGAGTCTGATGATGCAGCTGTATAGAACGCTGGTTCGGCCACATTTGGAGTACTGCGTCCAGTTCTGGTCGCCACACTACCAGAAGGACGTGGAGGCGTTAGAGAGAGTGCAGAGAAGGTTTACCAGGATGTTGCCTGGTATGGAGGGTCTTTGCTATGAGGAGAGATTGGGTAAACTGGGGTTGTTCTCCTTGGAAAGACGGAGAATGAGGGGAGATCTAATAGAGGTGTACAAGATTATGAAGGGTATAGATAGGGTGAACAGTGGGAAGCTTTTTCCCAGGTCGGAGGTGACAATCACGAGGGGTCACGGGCTCAAGCTGAGAGGGGCGAAGTATAACTCGGATATCAGAGGGACGTTTTTTACACAGAAGGTGGTGGGGGCCTGGAATGCGCTGCCAAGTAGGGTGGTGGAGGCAGGCACGCTGACATCGTTTAAGACTTACCTGGATAGTCACATGAGCAGCCTGGGAATGGAGGGATACAAACGATTGGTCTAGTTGGACCAAGGAGCGGCACAGGCTTGGAGGGCCGAAGGGCCTGTTTCCTGTGCTGTCCTGGATCAGAATCTGAGAACAATAGACTGTCATGTTCCAATAATGGATCAGAAGCTGGATACAATGGCCCGGGATGTTCCAATAATGGATAAGATTCTAAGAACAATAAACGGTAATGTTCCAATAAAGGATCAGAATTTGAGAACAGCAGACTGTGATGTTCCCATCGTTGATCAGAATCTGAACAATAGGCCGTAATGTTCCAGTACTGGATCAGAATCTGACAAGAATGGACCGGGAAATTACAATGATGGATCAGAATCTGAGATCAATAGGCCGGAATGTTCCAATACTGGAGCAGAATCTGAGAACAATATTTTGCAATGTTCGAATACTGTATCGGACTCTGGGAACAATACGCTGTAATGTTCCAATACTGGTTCAGACTCTGAGAAAAAAACAGACTGCAAATTTCCAATAATGGATCAGTATCTGTGAACAATAGATTGTAATGTTCCAATACTGGATCAGAATCTGAGAACAATACACTGCAAAGTTCCAATACTGGATCGGACTCAGAGAACAATAGGTGTAATGTTCCAATCATTGATCAGAATCTGAGAATAGTAGACTTCAATGTTCCAATCCTGGATCAGAATCTGAGAACCGTGGACCGGGATATTACAATGATGGATCAGAATCTGAGATCAATAGACTGTCATGTTCCAATATTGGAGCAGAATCTGTGAACAATAGACTGCAATGTTTCAATACTGGGCCAGAATCGGAGAATATTAGAGTGTAATGTTCCAATACTGGTTCAGTGTCTGGGAACAATGGAAAGAGATTTTCCAATAATGGATGAGAAACTGAGAACAATACACTGTAGTGTTCCAATAATGGATGACAATGTGGGAACAATGGACCGGGATGCTCTAATAATGGATCAGATTATGAGAACAATAGACTGCAATGTTCCAGTACTGGATCAAAATCTGAGAAAAATAGACTGCAATTTTCCAATAATGGATCAGAATCCGAGAACAATAGACTATCATGTTCCAATAATGGATGGCAATGTCGGAAAAATGGACCGGGATGTTCTAATAAAGGATCAGATTCTGAGAACAATCGACTGCAATGTTTCAATACTGGATCAGATTCTGAGAGCAATAGACTGTAAAGTCACAGACCTCCAGTCGGAAAAAAGACCCTTCGACTGCTACCCTCTGTCTCCTGTGGCCAAGATGTGGAGATGCTGGCGTTGGACTGGGGTAAAAACAGTAAGAAGTTTAACAACACCAGGTTAAAGTCCAACAGGTTTATTTGGTAGCAGAAGCCACACAAGCTTTTGGAGCCCTCACCTGAGGAAGGTGTTTGGAGCTCAGAAAGCTTGTGTGGCTTTTGCTACCAAATAAACTGTTGGACTTTAACCTGCTGTTGTTAAACTTCTTCCTGTGGCCAAGTCAGTTCTCTACCCATCTAGCCACCTTTCCTTGTATCCCATGAGCCTTAACCTTCTTAACCAACCTGCCATGAGGGACTTTGTCAAATGCCTTACTGAAATCCATATAGACGACATCCACAGCCCTTCCTTCGTCAACTGTTTTTGTCACTTCCTCAAAAAACCCCAACAATTTTGTAAGGCACGGCCTCCCTCTTACAAATACTGGATCAGAATCTGAGAACAATAGACTGTAAAGTTGCACTAAAGGATCAGAATCTGAGTAAAATAGACTGCAATGTTCGATTAATGGCTCGGACTCTGAGAACAATAGGTTGTAATGTTCCAATCCTGGTTCAGAATCTGGGAACAATAGACTGTAATGTTCCTATAATGGATCAGAAACTGAGAGCAATCGACTGTAATGTTCCAATACTGGATCAGAAACTGAGAGCAATCGACTGTAATGTTCTAATTCTGGATTAGAATTTGAGATCAAAAGACTGCAATGTTCCAATACTGGATCAGAATCTGAGAACAATAGACTGTAAAGTTCCAATACTGGATCAGAGTCTGGGAAAAATTTCAATGGATGTTCCAATAATGAATCGACCTGATGAACCTTCTCTGTACCCGCTCCAAAGCTAATATATCCTTTCTTAAATATGGGGACCAAAACTGTACACAGTACTCCAGTTGCGGCCTCACCGGTACCCTGTACAGTTGCAGCATGACCTCCCTGCTTTTATACTCCATCCCTCTCACGATAAAGGCCAACATTCCATTTGCCTTCTTGATCACCTGCTGCACCTGCAAACTGAGTTTTTGTGATTCATGCACAAGGACCCCCAGGTCCCTCTGCACTGTAGCATGTCGTAATTTTCCACCGTTTAAATAAGAGTCCATTTTACTATTATTCCTTCCAAAGTGGATAACCTCACACTTACCAACGTTATACTCCATCTGCCAGATCCATGCCCACTGACTTAGCCGATCCAAATCTCTCTGCAGACTCTCTTTGTCCTCCACGCAATTTGCTTTCCCACTCATCTTTGTGTCATCCGCAAACTTTGTTACCCGACACTCGGTCCCCTCCTCCAGATCGTCGATGTATATGGTAAATAGTTGAGGCCCCAGCACTGATCCCTGCGGCGCGCAACTAGTCACTGATTGCCAACCGGAAAAGCACCCATTTATTCCGACTCTCTGCTTTCTGTTAGATAGCCAATCCTCAATCCATGCTAACACTTTACCCCCAACTCCGTGTACCTTTATCTTCTGCAGCAACCTTTTGTGAGGCACCTTATCGAATGCCTTCTGGAAATCTATTTACACAACATCCACCGGTTCCCCTCTGTCAACTGCACTCGTCGTATCCTCAAACAATTCCAGTAAATTAGTCAAACATGGCTTTCCCTTCAAGAATCCATGCTGCAGCTGCTTGATTGAACCATTCTTTTCCAGGTGACCTGTTATTTCTTCCTTAATGATAGATTGCAGCATTTTCCCAACTACGGACGTTAAGCTAACCGGCCTGTAGTTACCGGCCTTTTGTCTACCTCCTTTTTTAAACAGTGGCGTTACATTAGCTGTTTTCCAATCAGCTGGCACCTCCCCAGAGTCCAGTGAGTTTTGATAAATAACAACTAATGAATTTGCTATTACTTCTCTTGTTTCTTTTAGAACCCCGGGATGCATTCCATCCGGACCAGGGGACTTGTCTACCTTTAGTTCCATTAGCCTACCCAGCACTACCTCTTTAGTAATAGTGATCGTTTTAAGGTCCTCACCCCCGACAGTCCCGGGTAAGGGCAGAAGTTGTTTTTTGTAGTTCAGTTAGGGCATCATGATCGGCATAGGTTTGGAGGGCCGAAGGGCCTGTTCCTGTGCTGTACTTTCCTTTGTTCTTTGTTGATTATTGATTACCTTGGATGACACCCTCAGGATGTAGTCTCCTTTACTGACAACTTTGCTTATATTATCATCAAAATGGTCTCACGAATGGACCCTGAGGAAGGGTCACACAGACGTGAAACATTGGCTCGATTCTCTCTCCACAGATACTGACAGACCTGCTGAGATCTCCCAGCATTTTCTGTTTCTGTATTCATTTATTGACTCCATTTGCTTTCATTCCCACGCAGCGTTCTCCTGTTCAGTTGACATGTAAATGTTGAAATGTTCAGAAAACTGCTGGTTAATTCCGGGAAATATGAAGGTAAGTCTCCGAAAAATACATCATTCCTCAATCCATCTCGCGTCAGATCCCCCATGCTTTACGTCTCTCCTATACATTGCAACAACCCTTTCTTCATCCTCGCCAAGAGTATCGTCACCTTGGCTCATTCCTCTGCCAGGTCACAAGCTCCGCATGAAGCCAAGAGCCAGAGAACCAGTTGGGAGCAGCACACTTGTTTATAAAGCGAGAATTCACAATACAGGAGACGCTGAGGTTGAGAATTTACCATAATGTGGGCGTTCCAGAGCATCATCCTTCTGTTTGGACTGCTGGATACAGTCATGGGGGGGGGGAGGGACTTCGAGGGCCGAAGGGCCTGTTCCGGTGCTGTACTTTCCTTTGTTCTTTGTATGTATGGGTGGCATGGTGGCACAGTGGTTAGCACTGCTGCCTCACAGCGCCAGAGACCCGGGTTTGATCCCCGGTTTGGGTCACTGCCTGTGCGCAGTCTGCACGTTCTCCCTGTGTCTGCATGGGTTTCCTCCGGGTGCTCCGGTTGCCTCCCACAGACCAGAAGACGTGCTGTTTAGTTGCATTGATCATGCTAAATCCTCCCTCAGTGTACCCGAACAGGCGCCGGAGTGTGGCAACTAGGGGATTTTCACAGCAACTTCATTGCACTGTTAATGTGAGCCGACTTGTTACATGAATAAATAAGCTTTAGAAACGTGATCAGCGCTGTGTGAAAAGCAGAGAATGCCTGTCTTACACCATTGTATCAGTAACATTCTCAAAGGGGCCACACAGCGCCAGGGATCCTGGTTCAAATCCGACCTCTGTGTGGAGTCTGCACATTCTCCCCGGGTCTGCATGGGTTTCCTCCGGGGGCTCCACTTTCCTCCCACAGTCCAAAGATGTGCAGGTTGGGTGCATTGGCCGTGCTAAAAATTGCCCGTTATTGTCAGGGAAACTATCAGGGTGGATGCGTGGGGTTACGGAAATAGGGCCTGGGTGGGATTGTGGTCAGTACAGACTCATCATAAATTGTATCACAGAAACCCAACAGTGCGAAAGAGGCCATTCGGCCCATCGAGTCTGCACCAACAACAATCCCACCCAGGCCCTATCCCCATAACCCCACATAATTACCCCACCAACACCTCGAACCGACACACTCCGGGACACGAAGGGGAAATTTAGCCTATAATTCACCCCACTGACAGCCTGAATAAATTGCAATTATATTGTATCTTTAATGTAACGAAACAGACCGGAATGAAAAACATGAAACTTATTTCTGATCTGAATTTCTCATCACAATGAAACACTATTTTCATTGAAAATTGGGGATGAAGTGGAAATGATCGAGAGCTTCAGGTTTCTCGGTGTCCAGATCACCAACAACCTGCCCTGATCCCCCCACACCGATGCAAAAGTTAAGAAAACCCACCGGTGCCTCTACTTTCTCAGGAGGCTAAGGAAATTTGGCATGTCAGCTCCGACTCTCACCAACTTTTACAGATGGACCATAGAAAGCATTATTTCTGGTTGTATCACAGCTTGGTCTGGCTTCTGCTCTGTCCAAGGCTGCAAGAAACTATAAAGGGTTGTGAACGAAGCCTAGTCCATCACTCAAACCAGCCTCTCACCCATTGACTCTGTCTACACTTCCCACTGCCTCGGGAAAAGCAGCCGGCATAATCATGGACCCCACACACCCCAGACATTCTCTCTTCCACCTTCTTCCGTCGGGAAAAAGATACAAAAGTCTGGGGTCACGTACCACCGACTCAAGAACAGCTTCTTCCCTGCTGCTGTCAGACTTTTGAATGAACCTACCTTATATTCAGGTAGCCGCATACAACATATAATATATATATTATATAATACTTTATTATTATGTGAAGTTGATCCTTCTCTACACGCTAGCCATGACTGCAACACTACATTCTGCACTCTCTCCTTTCCTTCTCTATGAATGGTATGCTTTGTCCGTGTAGCACGCAAGAAAAAATGTTTTTCACTGTATACTAATACATGTGACAATAATAAATCAAATCAAATCCAATCATTGCTCGTTCTCAGTGCCAGCATTGCAGTGTGTTGTTTGTTTTCTCAACTGTAATTGATTACTCTAATAGGTTGCTCTGCCGAGTCTCAGGAGTGTTTCTGCTGTGTATTAAAGAGAAGACCTTCAGTGTGAGACCTCAGGAAATGGCCATGGTTTATGCCATAGGCAGACACCATCGCTTCTCTCAGAAAACACACTGATCCACAATCGGTCAAGCTGGAGCCAGTTACTATCCTATTCTCGCTGCCATTGGAGTTCCTGCGAGGTGATTGCAACCGATTAAAATATATTTATTCGTGTCACAAGCGGGCTTACATTAACACTACAATTAAGTTACTGTGAAAATCCCCTAGTCACCACACTCCGGTTCCTGTTCGGGTACACTGAGGGAAAATTTAGCATGGCCAATGCACCTAACCAGCACGTCTTTCAGATTGTGGGAGGAAACCAGAGGAAACCCACGCAGACATGGGGAGAACATGCAGAATCCACACAGGCAGTGCCACAAGCTGGGAACCGAACTCGGGTCCCTCGCTCTGTGAGGCAGCAGTGCTAACCACTCCGTCACCGCTACACCCTAAATAGATTGGACATAACGTCTGCTATGAGGAAGCTTCCTCCCACCACCTCCTAACTTTGGAGAGAGTGAAGTTGCTTCCCCGCAGCAGAATACCTGGGCTGGTGGAACGGCAGTGGTTCCCTCCTGACCAGAGTGTTGGCTCATGGGACCACAGACCCGACCAGCGTCTATAGCTGCTGAGGTGTGATGAGGGGTTGCCAGCGATTCCTCGTTGCTGGAATATTATTGTTCAACTTTGTCAATCGGGGTATAAATTACAGAAACGTAGAGGTCATGATGGAGTTGTACAGAGCGTTGGTTTGGCCACAGCTGGAGTACTGTGTGCAGTTCTGGTCGACACATTATAGGAAGGATGTGATTGCACTGGAGGTGATGCAGGGGAGATTCGCCAAGATGCTGCCTGGGACGGAACATTTAAGTTATGAAGAGAGGTTGGATAGGTTTGGTTTGTTTTCTCTGATGTGGAGATGCCGGCGTTGGACTGGGGTAAACACAGTAAGAAGTTTAACAACACCAGGTTAAAGTCCAACAGGTTTATTTGGTAGCAAAAGCCACACAAGCTTTCGAGGCTCTGAGCCCCTTCTTCAGGTGAGTGGGAATTCTGTTCACAAACAGAACTTATAAGACACAGACTCAATTTACATGAATAATGGTTGGAATGCGAATACTTACAACTAATCCAGTCTTTAAGAAACAAAACAATGGGAGTGGAAAGAGCATCAAGACAGGCTAAAAAGATGTGTATTGTCTCCAGACAAGACAGCCAGTGAAACTCTGCAGGTCCACGCAACTGTGGGAGTTACAAATAGTGTGACATAAATTCTGATTCTAGGATCGCATGATAAAGACTCAGGAGGAAAAAAGCAGAAATATTTATGTGAAATAGTGTGACATAAACCCAATATCCCGGTTGAGGCCGTCCTTGTGTGTGCGGAACCTGGCTATCAGTTTCTGCTCCGCGACTCTGCGCTCGACAATCACCAGGCAAGACTGTTCTCTTCCTGTTGGGGAGCACTTCAGCGGTCACGGGCATTCGGCCTCTGATATTCGGGTAAGCGTTCTCCAAGGCGGCCTTCGCGACACACGACAGCGCAGAGTCGCGGAGCAGAAACTGATAGCCAGGTTCCGCACACACAAGGACGGCCTCAACCGGGATATTGGGTTTATGTCACACTATTTCACATAAATATTTCTGCTTTTTTCCTCCTGAGTCTTTATCATGCGATCCTAGAATCAGAATTTATGTCACACTATTTGTAACTCCCACAGTTGCGTGGACCTGCAGAGTTTCACTGGCTGTCTTGTCTGGAGACAATACACATCTTTTTAGCCTGTCTTGATGCTCTTTCCACTCCCATTGTTTTGTTTCTTAAAGACTGGATTAGTTGTAAGTATTCGCATTCCAACCATTATTCATGTAAATTGAGTCTGTGTCTTATAAGTTCTGTTTGTGAACAGAATTCCCACTCACCTGAAGAAGGGGCTCAGAGCCTCGAAAGCTTGTGTGGCTTTTGCTACCAAATAAACCTGTTGGACTTTAACCTGGTGTTGTTAAACTTCTTACCTTGTTTTCTCTGGAGCAGAGAAGACTGAGGGGTGACCTGATCGAGGTGTACAAGATTATGAAGGACATGGACAGGGTGACGAGGCAGCAGCTGTTCCCCTGAGCTGAAGGGTCAGTTACGTGGAGGCAAAATTTGAAAATGAGGTGTGGGGGATTTAGGTGGTATATTATGGACAGTCTTATTAAAATTCCAGTTGGTGAGAATAGTCTTATAAGCACTTCATAGATAGAACATAGAACAGTACAGCACAGAACAGGCCCTTCGGCCCACGATGTTGTGCCGAACTTTATCTGAAACCAAGATCATAGAATCATAGAATCCCTGCAGTGCAGAAGGAGGTTATTTGGCCCATCGAGTCTGCACTGACCACATTCCCACCCAGGCCCTATCCCCATAACCCCACATATTTACCCTGCTACCCCCCTGCTAATTTCTTGTCAATTATCTCCTACAGATGTTGATCGATCAAATTCCAGAAATAATACTCAAGGCAAAACTGCTATCACAATATTCAAGGCAAACCACATGAATTCTGACACTCTTCCACTGCACTGTGGAAAGCCAAAATATTCAGAAACAGGGGTGTATTTTGAAACATAAATCTTTCTTGGTTTCTGGATGGACTCTTCAAGTTTTACAACTTCACTCAGCAGAGTGATAGTCACAGAATATCTCCTCACACAGCCTATATCGAGTCACAGAGCAATACAGCATGGAAACAGGCCCTTCGGCCCAAACAGTCCATGCTAACCATGGTGCCCTCCCAGTTGGTCCCAATTGCCCGCGTTCGGTCCATATCCCTCTAATCCTTCCCCTCTATCCAAATGCTTTTTAAATGTTGCTATTGAACTTGCCTCAACCACTTTCTCCGGCAGCTCATTCCATACACACACCACCCTCCGTTTGAAGAAGTTGCCCCTCAGTTCCCTTTGAAATCTTTCCCCTCTCACCTCTATATATAATCATATAACTCAGCTCAGTGACTTTCCTTACATTTCCTCCTTCCCTCCCATCCCCCATTTCATTGTCTCTCGCGCCTCTTTGAACTCCACTGTTCCAAGATATTAAGATCGTCCAGTTTCGATCAGGAATGGCTGCCTCCCACTTCGGGTCAAACAAAATGTACTAAGGTCCCCTCATTACTGATGAAACCTTTCCAAGTGATAAGAACCTTTTTATCTATGATTCTATGAAAATCCCGCAGAGTATCTGGAGCATTGTGTCCAGTTTTGGTCTCTTTATTTGAGGAAGGATGTTGCTGCATTGGAGGCAGTTCAGAGGAGGTTCACCAGATTGATTCTGGGGGTGAGAGGATTGACGTATGAGGAGAGATTAATCACTTTGGGCTTGTACTCACTGGAGTTCAGAGGGATGAGAGGGGATCTGATGGAGGGATATAAAATTTTAAAAGGGATTGATAAAGTAAATGTAGACCAAATGTTTCCTCTTATGGGGCAATCTGGAACAAGAGGTCACAGGGTATAGGTTGAGAGGCGATAGATTTAAAACTGAGATGAGGAGGAACTACTTCTCGCAGAGGGTGGTGAGTTTGTGGAACTCGCTGCCCCATCGCGCGGGGGAGTCTGAATCATTGAATGGTTTCAAGAAGGAGATGGATATATTTCTAATAAAAAAGGGATTAGGGGATATGGGGAACAGGTGGGGAGGGGGATTTGAGACCAGGGAGAGATCAGCCATGATCTGATTGAATGACGGATCAGGCTCGAAGGGCTGAATTTGCCGACTTCTGCTCTTAATTCCTGTTCCTATGTTATCGAGTCATTGAGGTTTACAGCATGGAAACAGGCCCTTCGGCCCAACCTGTCCGTGCCGCCCAGTTTTTACATTTAAGCTCGTCCCAATTCCCCACATTTGGCCCATGTCTCTCGATACCCATCATACCCATGTCACTGACTAAACGCTTTTTAATATATAAAATTGTACCCCCTCTCCTACTGCCTCTGGCAGCTTGTTCCAGACACTCACCACACTCTATGTGAAAGAATGCCCCATCTGGACCCTTCTGAATCTTTATTTTGAAGATTCTGTATTCTGCATCTGTTTTCACCGTGGAACACATCATTTCCATAGCAGGAAAAGAGGATAACCAATGGACTTACTCATAAGAGCAAGGAGCTCTCAATATCTGGAGTGGAAGTACAAGTATAAGTCGAGGGATTTAAACATATAACATCGCCAAAACTTAAAGCCGACTTTAGTGCTCTGATATAGATAACTGCTGATATAGTAAATGTGCTGTTTTTATTAGTGTCACAAGGAGGCTGACATTCACACTGCGATGTAGTTACTGTGAAAATCCCCTAGTCCCCACACTCCAGTGCCTGTTTGAGTACACAGAGGGAGAATTTAACATGGCCAACGCACCTAACCAGCACGTCTTTCAGACTGTGGGAGAAAACTGAGGCACCCGGAGGAAACCCATGCAGACACGGAGAGAACATGTAGACTCCGCACAGACAGTGATACAAGCCAGGAATCGAACCCGGGTCCCTGGCACTGTGAGGCAGCAGTGCTAACCACTGTACCACCGTGCTGCCCATTTCAGTTCACCACTCAAAGAACAAAGAACAGTGCAGCACAGGAACAGGCCCCTCGGCCCTCCAAGCCTGCGCCGATCATAATGCCTGCCTAAACTAAAACCGTATGCACTTACAGAATCCGTATCCTTCCATTCCCATTCTATTCATGTATTCATCGAGATGCCCCTTAAATGCCGCTATCGTACCTGCTCCCACCACCTCCTCGGGCAGCGCGTTCCAGCCATTCACCACCCTCTGTGTAAAAAACTTGCCTCACAGATCTCCTCTGATCTTTTCCCCACGCACCTTAAACCTATGGCCCCTAGTACTTGACGTTTCTGCCCTAGGAAAGAGCCTCTGACTATCCACTCTGTCCATGCCACTCTTGGACAAGGTGTGGAGACAATATTTACAAATCACTGCAGCCTGTAGGGAGATTGAACTCACATCATTGGTAGTATACTGAATCACACCCTTGTCATGTAGGCAAGTGAGTTCACCGCCCGACACGATGGGGCCAGTTGATGTCATAGATTTGGATTACAACAATCCCATAGCATGCAGCACAAAGAGTCGAGGTGTCCGATTGTGGCTCAGGTTGTCAGCCTGGATTGGATAGATAATTCGTCAGCAGGCACGGAACAGTGAGTCGGGATACTGAAGCACATTCAGGCTGGTTGGCTGTAACTTATGAAATATTGCAAAAATTTGTATTGGGGATGTAGCTGTTTATGTTTTTTTATTATTTGTTCGTGGTACATGGGCGTCGCTGGCTGGGCCAACATTTATTGCCCATCCCTACTTGCTCGAGGGCAGTTGAGAGTCGACCACATTGCTGCGGCTCTGGAGTCACATGTGAGCCAGACCGGGTCCGCACGGCAGATTTCCTTCCCTGAAGGACATTCGTGAACCAGATGGGCTTTTCCGACAGTCGACAATGGTTTCATGGGCATCAGTAGATTCTTAATTCCAGATATTTTTTATTGCATTCCAATTCCATCGCCTGTCGTGGCGGGATTCGAACCCGGGTCCCTGGAACATTAGCTGAGTTTCTGGATTAATAGTCTGGCGATAATACCACTCGGCCAATATATGTCAACAAAGTAACTGAAGATGCTGGGAGTAAGCTACCAGATTTCCAATATGATTCTAAACTAATTGTGAATTAAAGCTATGAGGAGGATTCAAAGGGGCTGCACAGAGATAGAGACAAAATAACAGAATGGGGAACAAGTTGGCAGATGGAGGAATAAATTAAATTATTTAATTTTGTGATGATTTGTTTTGATTTGATTTGATTCTTGTCACATGTATTAGTATACAGTGAAAGGTATTGTTTCTTGCACGCTATACAGACAATGCATATTGCACAGTGGTGAGCAGCACAATGGCATGGTGGTTCGCACTGCTGCATCACAGCTCCAGAGAACTGGGTTTGATTCCCAGCTTGGGCCACTGTCTGTGTGGAGTTTTCACATTCTCCCCGTGTCTGCGTGGGTTTCCTCCGGATCTGGTTTCCTCCCAAAATCCAAAGGTGTGCGGGTTAGGTGCATTGGCAATGATAAATTGCCCCTTAGTGTCCTGGGATATGTAGGTTAGAGGGATTAGCAGGGTAAATATTTGGGACTATGGGGATAGGACCCGGGTGGGATTGTTGTCAATGCAGACTCGATGGGCCGAATGGCCTCTTTCTTCACTGTCGGGTTTCTATGATTCCAGGGAAAGGAGAGGGTGCTGAATGTTACAGTCATATCTAGGATGGAGAGAAAGGTCAACTTAATGCGGGGTAGGTCCATTCAAAAGTCTGATGGCAGCAAGGAAGAGGCTGTTCTTGAGTTGGTTGGTACATGACCTCAGACGGAGGTCACCTGATGGAAGAAGGTGGGAGGGAGAATGCCCGGCGTGTGTGGGGTCCTTGATTATGCCGGCTGCTTTTCCGAGGCAGCGGGAAGTGTAGACAGAGTCACAGAGTCAATGGATGGGAGGTGTGGATAGAGATGCGCAAAGAGACATATTTAGAATGTACATCTCTGTGAATGGAAAAGTACTGAAGGACTACAATCGATATGTCGATATATTATCCTGTGAATAGGGAGTCACTGAAATTCTGTATCTCGAGTGTAGATGTTTTCCTGTAGGTGGAGAGGCTGTTAGGGTGCAGGGCACTAATCAAGAAAGGTTGTCTTTAATAAAAATGTTAGTTTAAAAGTTTATTTATTAGTGTCACAAGTGGGCTTACATTAACATTGCAATGAAATTCCTGTGACATCTTAGCGTTCAACTGAACTCAACCGTCCAACCTGCTTTGAGCTCAGCTCAAGTCATGCCATGGAATGTAAAGCTGTATAAACTCGATCCGCTTGAAGCCAATGCAAAAACAGAACTGAACCACTGGATTCCATTCAACCCAAAATAATGCAACATTTAACAAGGCAAAACCATCCTGTGGTCACTGGGATTTACTGGATGGTTTCAGAATGAGAAATGAGAAGGGAGCCTGACGGACAAAGCATCGTCATGAATAACTCCCGTGCTATGTTTTTTTAGCTCCCATGTTTCACAGAATGGCGATGTTTAAAATGAGAAGGAATGTCTTTTTTTATTCCGCACGACATTATAAATAAGAGATTTTTCGGCCAGATTCCCCCGTTAAAACAGCAATGTCATGATGCTAATTTGCTGTCAGCTCAATGATGTGATGCACAGTGTAATGTTTCAGGAATGAATCTTCTGTTTTCTGTTGAGGAACTAGTATACCTTACAATGAGGCTGCTTGAAATATTCAAATCCTGAAATAAAATGCAGTTTCCACGACAGTTTGGCTCATTGTTCTTCAAAGACTTTTACAAAAAGAAGTTTCAACAAATGCCGGAGGTCGAATGTCTCCTTAAGATTTTAAAAATGTTGACAGTTTACAATCGCACTCTGGTCTTCATTTCTCAGAAGGTGATGCTGCTCTAGTTGCTTCATGTGATATTCAGCTGCAATGAAGCTCGGAGGAAGTGAGTTGATGTCCTCTACAATGATATCTTCGGTGTTACTGCTTATGCAACGACTGGATTGATGTGACATCAAGTGCTGAAGCAGATTCTAAGCGGAAACAACAACCACGCCCCGAAAGACCAGCCAGGAAAGAACGTGTTTGTCTGGGGAGGAAAACAGAAATAATGTTTCAAATTCACTTCTGTGTTAAACATCAAATCACAGAATCCCTGGTGTGCAGAAGGAGGCTATTCGGCCCATCAACTCTGCACCGACCACAATCCCACCCAGGCCCTATTCCCATAACCCCACATATCCCTGCTAATTCTCCTGACACTAGGGTCAATTTAGCATGGCCAATCAACCTAACCCACACATCTTTGGACTGTGGGAGGAAACCGGAGCACCCGGAGGAAACCCACGCAGACACAGGGAGAATGTGCAAACTCCACACAGTCAGTGACGCGAGACCAGAATTAAAACCGGGTCCCTGGTGCTGTGAAGCAGCAGTGCTAACCACTGTGCCACCGTGGCGCCCCAGATAGTCCACATCTTTTCCCGAAGGTATGGGACTCCAAAAGTAGAGGACATAGCTTTAAGGTGAGAGGGGAGAGATGCAAAAAGGCCCAGAGGGACAATTTTGTCACACAGAGGGCGGTGAATGTCTGGAAGAAGCTGCCAGAGGCAGTAGCAGAGGCGGATACAATTTTGTCTTTTAAGAAGCATTTAGACAGTTACATGGGTAAGATGGGTATAGAGGGATATGGGCCAAATGCAGGTAATTGGGAGTAGCTAAGTGGTTAAAAAAAGGTGGCATGGACCAGTTGGGCTGAAGGGCCTGTTTCCATGCTGTAAACCTCTCTGACTCTATGACATGGGGGACAACAGTCAGACTCCGCACAGACAGTAACCAAAGCCGGGAAGCGAACCCTGGTCTCTGACGCTGTGAGGGAGCAGCACTAACCACTGTGTCACCTAGTCTCAGACTATCTGATCTTATTATTGTTGGGTAAACAAATATAGAGAGAGAGAATTAATGATATGAATTAAAAGAGTTTCCACAGCTGGAATCGTGGTCTGTGTGGATGAGCAATCCAAATTAAGATGATTTGCAGAGATACAATTTAAAATTCACTTTGTTATATGACTGCATCATATAACCACGGTTTTGCAAATTATGAGTCTGTGTGAATTATGGAAAAAGCTATTCGATTTCCCATTCATCTGGTTTTCTTGTCGAATTACCTTTCTTTTTACTGAGTTACCTTTTAGATCAACACTAAATCTCAGATCCCGGCAACAAGAAGGTCATTTATTCTTGTTTTCTTTTGAATATTAATGTCTCAAACGGATAAGTAGCGACCGTTTGGTAAATAAGACAACTGCAAATGACTTGCTGGGACTGAAAGGGCTTCACAAAATTGATGTGAGCTTAATTTTCAGCTTATCTGGATTTGATTTGACTTATTATTGTCACATTTATTAATATATAATGAAAAGTATTGTTTCTTGCGCGCGAAACAGACAAAACATAGAGAAGGAAAGGAGAGACTGCAGAATGTAGTGTCACAGTCATAGCTCGGGTGCAGAGAAAGATCAACTAAATGTCAGGTAAGTCAATTCAAAAGTCTGACGGCAGCAGAGAAGAAGCTGTTCTTTAGTCGATTGGTACGTGACCTCAGATTTTTGTACCTTTTTCCCGAAGAAAGAAGGTGGAAGAGAGAATGTCCCGGGTACGTGGGGTCCTTAATAATGCTGGATGCGTTGCCGAGACAGCGGGAAGTATAGACAGAGTCAATGGATGCGAGGCTGGTTTGCGTGATGGATTGGGCTACATTCAAAACCTTTTGTAGTTCCTTACAGTCTTGGGCAGAGCAGGAGACACACCAAGCTGTGACCCAACCAGAAAGAATGCATCTGTAAAAGTTACTGAGATTCGTTGCTGACATGCCAAATTTCCTCAGTCTTCTGAGAAAGTAAGAGGCGTTGGTGGGCTTTCTGAACTATAGTGTCGGCATGTGGGGATCAGGACAGGTTGTTGGTGTTCTGGACACTAAAAACTTGAAGTTCTCGACCCTTTCTTCTTCGTCCCCATTGATGTAGACAGGGGCATGTTCTCCTTTACGCTTCCTGAAGTCGATGACAATCTCCTTCATTTTGCTGACATTGAGGGAGGGATTACTGTGGCTGCACCAGTTCACCAGATTCCCTATCTCATTCCTGTACTCTGTCTCGTCATCGTTTGAGATAAGTTTATTTATTAGTGTCACATGTCGGCTTACATTAGCACAGCAATGACGTTGTGAAAATCCCATAGTCGCCACACTCCGGCACCTGTTCGAGTACAAAGAACAAAGATCAGTACAGCACAGGAAACAGGCCCTTCGGCCCTCCAAGCCTGTGCCGCTCCTTGGTCCAACTAGACCATTCGTTTGTATCCCTCCATTCCCAGACTGCTCATGTGACTATCCAGGTAAGTCTTAAACGATGCCAGCGTGTCTGCCTCCACCACCCTACTTGGCAGCGCATTCCAGGCCCCCACCACCCTCTGTGTAAAAAACGTCCCTCTGATGTCTGAGTTATACCTCGCCGCTCTCACCTTGAGCCCGTGACCCCTCGTGATCGTCACCTCCGACCTGGGAAAAAGCTTCCCACTGTTCACTCTATCTATATCCTTCATAATTTTGTACACCTCTATTAGGTCTCCCCTCATTCTCCGTCTTTCCAGGGAGAACAAGCCCAGCTTACCAAATCTCCCCTCATATCTAAGACCCTCCCTACCAGGCAACATCCTGGCAAACCTTCTCTGCACTCTCTTTAAAGCCTCCACGTAGAAATCATAGAAATCATAGAAACCCTACAGTGCAGAAGGAGGCCATTCGGCCCATCGAGTCTGCACCGACCACAATCCCACCCAGGCCCTACCCTCACATATTTTACCTGCTAATCCCTCTAACCTACGCATCCCAGGACTCTAAGGGGCAATTTCTTTACCCTGGCCAATCAACCTAACCCGCACATCTTTGGACTGTGGGAGGAAACCAGAGCACCCGGAGGAAACCCACGCAGACACGAGGAGAATGTGCAAACTCCACACAGACAGTGACCCGAGCCGGGAATCGAACCCAGGACCCTGGAGCTGTGAAACAGCAGTGCTAACCACTGTGCTACCGTGCCGCCCCAGTAGTGTGGCGACCAGAAATGGATGCAATATTCCAAATGTGGACTAACCAGCGTTCTGTACAACTGCCACATCAGACTCCAGCTTTTATACTCTATACCCCGTCCTATCAAGGAAAGCATACCATATTCCTTCTTCACCACCTTCTCCACCTCTACTGCCGCCTTCAAGGATTTGTGGACTTGCACACCGAGGTCCCTCTGTGTTTATATACTCTTGATGGCTCTGCCATTTATTGTATACGTCCCCCCTACATTTGTTCTTCCACTGAGGGACAATTTTGCATGGCCAATACATCTAACCAGCACGTCGGTCGGACTGTGGGAGGAAACCAGAGCACCCGGAGGAAACCAATGGAGACACAGACATGGGGACAACGCGGCACAGTGGCACAGTGGTTAGCAGTGCCGTCTCACAGCGCCAGGGACCCGTCTTCAATTCCAGCCTTGGGTCACTCTCTCTGCGGAGTCTGCATGTTCTCCCCCTGTCTGTATGGGTTTCCTCCGGGTGTTCCGCTTTCCTCCCACACGCCAAAGATGTCTGGGTTACGTGGATTGGCCACGCTACATTACCCCTGAGTGTCAGGAGGACTAGCAGAATAGATATGTGGGGTTGCGGGGACAGGGTCTGTGTGGGATTGTGGTCGGTGCAGATGTGATGGGCTGCATGGCCTCCTTCTGCTGTGTAGGGATTCTATGACTATTCTATATCAACATGCAGATTCAGCACAGACACTGACCCAAGCCAGGAATCAAACCCAGGTCCCTGGCGCTGTGATGCAGCAGTGCTAACCACTCTGGGATAGCAGCATTTGATCCACAGTTTGTGATAAATCTTTTAGAATGTGATTTATTGTTTACTGTATCAGACAGGTTCTGATTACATTGCAAGGTCTCAAGCGCCAGTGAATGACTGGACCATACGGTGACACAATGGTTAGCACTACTGCCTCACAGCGCAGGAACCCGGGTTCAATTCCCAACTTGGGTCACTGTCTGTGTGATGTCTGCACGTTCTCCCCGTGTCTGCGTGGGTTTCCTCCGGGTGCCCCAGCTTCCTCCCACACTCCAAAGATGTGCGGGTTAGGTGGATTGGCCATGCCTAAATTCCCCCTCAGTGCCAGGGGGCACTAGCAAGGGTAAAGAGGGATTACCGGCATGGGGGCTGGGTGGGTTTGTGGTCAGTGCAGGCATGAAGGGCCGAATAGACACCTTCTGCACTGCAATCGGCACGTCTTTCATACTGTGGGAGGAAACCGGAGCACCCGGACAAAACACACGCTGATATGGGGGAGAACATGCAAACTCCACACAGTGACCCAAGCCGGGAATCGAACCTGTGTCCCTAGCGCTGTGAGGTAGCAGTGCTGACCACTGTGCTGCCCCAATGAAGTCCCCAGTGATTTTGCACTCTATGTTTCAAGTATTCTCAAGCTTGAAACAAACTGAGTGAATTATTTTAGCGCTTAATCAATCACCTCACGAATTGATTGGAGGAGATGAATGGCAAAAAGTTCAATGAAGTTTGTTATCCTCACTGTAATATTTAGGGACATATCCTGATACAGAACAAACAGATTTATGTTAAAGTTTGCAGGAAATGATGTTGAAACGAACAATATTTGTGCATTGAGAGGCGTTCAGGTCTTCACATTTAAATATTAACTTTGGTCTTAAAAGAAAACATGTACCCGGATCATTCCAATGCAGATAAGATGCTCTGTCAGAGAGTCGGTGCAGACTCGATGGGCCGTAGGGCCTCCTTCTGCACTGCCGTGGGTTCGATGGTTGACGGGAATGCTGTGATCTTGGAATTCAGCATGTATAATGCACTCTTTAAGATTCATCTCTTAGATTGTGACTCGCTTTTGCCAAGTGAATATGTGCTGGTCACATTGTCGTCTTTTCACACTCCAGTACCAGTCAATTAAAGGAAACTGAGCAGTTTACAGAGATTATGATGCCGTTTATATTTCTTCACTGTCTGTCTCAATGTTGTATAATCAATATTGTGTAATCAGTATTGTGTAAGCAATGTTGTGAAATCAATATTGTGCAATAAATATTGTACAATCAGTATTGTGCAATTAATGTTGTGTAATCAATGTTGTGTAATCAATATTCTGAATATTCCGGGGTACAAGTGTTTTAGGCGAGACAGAGGAGGGACCAAAAGAGCTGGGGGAGTAGCAGTATTAGTTTGAGAGCACATTACAGCGGTGCAGAGGGAGGACAATTCAGAGGGGTCGTGTAACGAGTCACTCTGGGTGGAGCTCAGAAACAGGAAGGGAGCTGTCACTATGTTGGGGGTATACTACAGGCCCCCCAACAGCCCAAGGGAAGTGGAAGAACGGATATGTCAGGAGATAATGAATCGGTGCAGGAAAAATAGGGTTGTTGTAGTGGGAGACTTCAATTTCCCTGGTATAGACTGGAAATCGCGTAGGGCTGGGAGTCGGAATGGGGAGGAATTTGTAAAATGTGTACAGGAAGGTTCTTTGGAACAATATGTAGATAGCCCGACTAGAGAGGGGGCTATACTGGACCTAGTACTGGGGAATGAGCCCGGTCAGGTCTTCAAAGTTTCGGTAGGGGAACATGTGGCAAATAGTGACCACAATTCTGTTAGCTTTAGGATAGTGATGGAAAATGATGAGTGGTGTCCCAAGGGTAAGGTGTTGGATTGGGGGAAGGCTAGCTTTAGTGGGATTAGGCAGAAACTGGCAGCTGTTGATTGGGAGAGGCTGTTTGAGGGTAAATCCGCATCTGGCTTGTGGGAGTCTTTTAAGGAACATTTGATAGGGCTGCAGGATAGGCATGTGCCTGTAAAAAAGAAGGATAGGAAAGGTAGGAATCGAGAACCATGGATAACCAGGGAAATTGAGGGATTGGTGAAAAAGAAAAGAGAGGCGTACGTTAGGTCCAGGCAGCTAAAAACAGAGGGAGCTCCGGAGGAATACAAAGTCGGAAAGAACTCAAACGAGGAATTAGAAGGGCAAAAAGGGGTCACGAAATGTCATGGCAGACAGGATTAAGGAGGATCCCAAGGCATTTTATTCATACGTTAGGAACAAAAGGGTTGTCAGGGAAAAAATCGGACCTCTCAGGGACAAAAGTGGGGAATTATGCTTCAGACCCCAAGGAGGTAGGGGAGATACTAAATGAATACTTTGCATCGGCATTCGCAAAGGAGAGGGATGTGTTGACTCGGAGTGTCTCGGAGGGGAGTGTTGACCCATTAGAGAAAATCTCCATTACAAGGGAGGAATATAAAGACTGACAAATCCCCAGGGCCTGATGGAATCTATCCAAGGCTGCTCATGGAGACGAAAGATGAAATCGCTGGGCCTCTGACGCAAATCTTTGTCTCGTCACTGGACACAGGTGAGGTCCCAGAGGATTGGAGGATAGCTGATGTGGTCCCGTTATTTCAGAAGGGTAGGAAGGATAACCCAGGAAATTATAGGTCGGTGAGCCTGACGTCTGTGGTAGGGAAGTTGTTGGAGAAGATTCTTAGAGATGGGATGTATGCGCATTTAGAAAAGAATAAACTCATTAACGAAAGCGATAGTCAGCATGGTTTTGTGCGAGGGAGGTCATGTCCCACTAAACTGGTGGAGGTTTTTGAAGAAGTGACGAGAATGGTTGACGAGGGAAGGGCCGTGGATGTCGTCTATCTGGACTTTAGTAAAGCGTTTGACAAAGTCCCTCATAGTAGGTTGGTGCAAAAGGTTGTATCTCATGGGATAAAGGGGGAGGTGGCTAGATGGGTGGAGAACTGGCTTGATCACAGAAGACAGAGGGTGGTAGTGGAAGGGTCTTTTTCCGGCTGGATGCCTGTGACTAGTGGTGTTCCGCAGGGCTCTGTATTGGGACCTCTGCTGTTTGTGATTTATATAAACGATCTGGAAGAAGGTGTAACTGGGGTGAACAGTAACTTTGCGGACAACACGAAAATGGCTGGACTTGCAGATAGTGAGGAACATTGTCAGAGGCTACAGAAGGATAGAGATAGGCTGGAAATTTGGGCAAAGAAATGGCAGATAGAGTTCAATCCAGATGAATGCGAAGTGATGCATTTTGGTAGAACTAACGTAGGGAGGAGCTATACGATAAATGGCAGAACAATAAAGGGTCTAGATACGCAGAGGGACCTGGGTGTGCAAGTCCACAGATCCTTGAAGGTGACGTCACTGGTGGAGAAGGTAGTGAATAAGGCATATGGCTTGCTTGCCTTCATAGGATGGGGCATAGAGTATAAAAGTTGGGGTCTGATGTTGCAGTTGTATAGAACGTTGGTTCGGCCGCATTTGGAATACTGCGCCCAGTTCTGGTGGCCACACTACCAGAAGGACGTGGAGGCTTTAGAGAGAGTGCAGAGGAGGTTGACCAGGATGTTGCCTCGTATGAAGGGCTTAGTTATGAGGAGAAATTAGGTAAACTGAGGTTGTTCTCACTGGAAAGACCGAAGATGAGGGGTAACGTAATCGAGGTGTATAAAATTATGATGGGTATCGATAGGGTGAACAGTGGGAAGCTTTTTCCCAGGTCGGAGGTGACGATCACGAGGGCTCACGGGCTCAAGCTGAGAGGGGCGAAGTATAACTCAGACATCAGAGGGACGTTGTTTACACAGAGGGTGGTGGGGGCCTGGAATGCGCTGCCAAGTAGGGTGGTGGAGGCAGGCACGCTGACATCGTTTAAGACTTACCTGGATATTCACATGAGCAGCCTGGGAATGGAGGGATACAAACGATTGGTCTAGTTGGACCAAGGAGCGGCATAGGCTTGGAGGGCCGAAGGGCCTGTTTCCTGTGCTGTACTGTTCTTTGCTCTTTGCATAGTTAGGGTGAACGGTGGGAAGCTTTTTCCCATGCCGGTGGTGACGTTCACGAGGGGTCATAGGTTCAAGGTGAAGGAGGGGAAGGTTTAACACGGATATCAGAAGGACGTATTTTACACAGAGGGTGGTGGGAGCCTGGAATGCGCTGCCGGGCAAGGTGGTGGAGGCGGATACACTGGGAACCATTAAGACTTATCTGGTGAGCCACATGAACGGAGTGGGAATGGAGGGATACAAAAGAATGGTCTAGTTTGGACCAGGGAGTGGCGCGGACTTGGAGGGCCGAAGGACCTGTTCCTGTGTTGTTTTGTTCTTTGTAATATTGTGTAATCAATGTTGTGTAATCAATATTGTGTAATCAATGTTGTGTAATCAATGTTGTGTAATCAGTATTGTGTAATCAATGTTGTGTAATCAATGTTGTGTAATCAATGTTGTGTAATCAGTATTGTGTAATCAGTATTGTGTAATCAATGTTGTGTAATCAATGTTGTGTCATCAATGTTGTGTAATCAATGTTGTGTAATCAGTATTGTGTAATCAGTATTGTGTCATCATTATTGTGTAATCAATATTGTGAATTGAAGGTATTTGACCCAGATTATTTTAACGTGCGTCACTGAACACAGTACTTTAATTTAACAGCAAAGTTCCTTTTCTGACTGTCGATTCTGGGCAGTGGTTCGAGAATCGCCATTTTGTTATGAAATAAGGGACCTTCTGTTTCCACTGTCTGTTCACTTTGGGAGGTATAACTTTATCAAAAACAGGAAATACTGGAAAATCTCAGTAGGTCTGACAGCATCTGTGAATCATAGAATCCCTATAGTGCAGAAGGAGGCCATTTGGCCCATCGAGCCTACACCAACAACAATCCCACCCAGGCCCTATCCCCGTAACCCCACATATTTACCCTGCTAGTCCCCCTGACACTAAGTGGCGATTTATCATGGTCGATCCACCTAACCTGCAGATCTTTGGACTACGGAAGGAAACCGGAGCACCCGGAGGAAACCCACACAGACACGGAGGGAATGTGCAAACTCCACACAGACAGAAGAGAGAATAGAGACAACGCTTTGAGTCTGACGAAGGGTCATCCAGAGTTGAAACATTTGCTCTATTCTCTCCCCACAGATGCTGTCGGACCTGCTGAGTTTTTCCAGCATTTCCTGTTTTTATTTCAGATTCCAGCATCCGCGGTATTTTGCTTTTATCTTATTGTTCATCAAAGATGTTTACAGATTAAAGTTTATTTATTGGTCACAAGTAGGCTTATATTAACTCTGCAATTAAGTTAATTTTGTTGAAAAGTCACTTGTTGCAAACGAGCTGCCAGAGGCAGTAGTGGAGGCGGGTACAATTTTACCTTTCAAAAAGCATTTAGACAGTTACATGGGTAAGATGGGCTGCACGGTGGCACAGTGGTTGGCACTGCTGCCTCACAGCGGCAGGGACCCGGGTTCAATTCCAGCCTCAGGTCTCTGTCTGTGTGGAGTATGCACATTCTCCCCGTGTCTGCGTGGGTTTCCTCCGGGTGCTCCAGTTCCCTTCCACCGTCCAAAGGTGAGCAGGTTAGGTTGATTGGCCATAGCAAATTGCCCCTTAGTGTCAGGTGGACGAGCATGATAAATGCGTGGGGTTACAGGGATAGGGTCTGGGAGAGATTGTGATTGGTGCAGACACGATGGGCCAAATGGCCTCCTTCTGCACATGAGGGATTCTATGATTTCTATGGGTATAAAGGGATATGGGCCAAATGCGGGCAATTGGGGCGAGCTTATTGGTGAAAACGGGGATGTGTGGACAAGTTGGGCCAAAGAGCCTGTTTCCATGCTGTAAATCTCTATGAATCGACTGTGAAAATCCCCAAGTCGCCACACTCCGGCACCTGTTCGCATGTACTTAGGGAGAATTTAGCATGGCCAATGCACCTGACCAGCATGTCTTTGGACACGAAGGGGCAATTTAGCATGGCCAATGCACCTGACCAGCATGTCTTTGGACACTAAGGGGCAATTTAGCATGGCCAATCCCCCGAACCTGTACACCTATGTACACTAAGGGCCCGATTTTACCATTTTGATTCCAAGCGCTGAATATGGACGCAATTCAGATCCGACTTGGAAATCTGTTCTCCGGGGGCCCCATACGCACTTACCCTGGAAAAAACATTGTGAGTGTGAATCGCTCTGTGGGCGGGGCTTCTCGCTCTCGAAACGCTGCAACTCCGATCGGAGCTCTGAACTGCGCGTGCGCAGTGAGAAATACATCTGAAATGGGCGCCCCTGTCACATCGCTCCCGGGCAGCAACAAGCGGATAAAGTGACCGGGGAGCGAAAAGTGGGAGTGATGGCCCCCACAGACATCGTCCCACCCCACAACATAACTATCCCCCTTTACACCCACCTCCCCCACTGCCCAGACCGATCGCGACCCCCCCCCCCACCGATCACCCGCAGAATGGCAACGGCAACCCTCACACCCCTGCCCCCTTCACCAGAGAATGATCTGATCCACCTCCCTCCCCTCCCCCCATGACCAGAGAATGATCTGATCCACCTCCGGCCTCCCGCACCCACACCCCCTCTCCCCCCACCACTGATCTGAGTCAGAGAGCCGCCAGAAGCTCTGATCTTACCTCCTCAGAGCTGGACTGCCCGAAACAGACCTTTGCCGAGCACATCTGTTCCGCGCCGAATCTGGACGGGTGAACGCGATGGTAAGGGGGGAAATGCAGGTAAGATTGGGCATCCAGCTCATTAACTCAATTTAAATGCATCACCCATTTCGGGCGCGGTTCGGATCGCGGCCATTTTCGGGCCTTGGTAAAGTGGACATCTGCACGGATTGTACTAATCGCCTCACACCTGACTTTACCAAGTTTTCGCGCCCGTTAAGGCAGTTTAACATGGCCAATCAACCGATCCTCCATATCTTTGGACACTAAAGGGCAAGTTAGCATGGTTAATCCACCTATCCTTCTCATCTTTGGACACTAAGGGGCAATTCAGCATGGCTAATCCACCCAACCTGCACATCTTTGGACACGACATAACCTGCTGTTCTGAGGCTTTATCCCGCTGGCAAATCAGACCATGAGGCCCTTAGTGTGGTGTAACATAACCGATGTGTCGTGCCAAAATCTGTATTGTTCATTCTCAGTGTGTGGGCATTGCTGACTTTAGTGTCCATCCTTGGAAATTCATCGTTGGAGCTTTCTTACAACCACAGGGCTGACTCAGTCACTTCAGAGGACAGTTGAGTCAACCACATTGGTGTGGGGCTGGAGTCACGCAGAGCTGAGCCTGGGTAAGGACCTCTCCCGAAGTACATCAGTGAACTGGTCAGATTTTTACAACAACCCATCAACTTCACCGCTATTTTCACTGACTTATTTCCACATTTTACAAACTGAATTCAAATGTTTAAAGCCCCGTTCTCTGGCCCAGCTCAACACGAAGGTGCCCTAAAATCCTCTTATTCTGCTCACACTCTGTACCCCCAACATTAATAAATCTTCATATTCAGAAATAGATTGATCCTTCGTGGGGTGTCAGAGCGCCAGGGACCCGGGTTCGATTCCTGGCCTCGGGTCACTGTCTGTGTGGAGTTTGCACGTTCTCCCCGTGTCTGCGTGGGTTTCCTCCGGGTGCTCCGGTTTCCTCCCAAACTCCAAAGATATGCAGGTTAGGTGGATTGGCCATGCTAAATTGCCCCTTAGTGTCAGGGAGACGAGCTAGGGTAAATGCATGGGGTTACAGGGACAGGGCCAGTGCAAACTCGATGGGCTGAATGGCCTCCTTCTGCACTAGAATTCTATGATTCATCGTGGCATGAGTGCTATATTTAGCATGGCCAATCCACCTAACCCGCACATCTGTGGACACTAAGGGGCAATGTAGAATGGCCAATCCACCTAACCCGCACATCTGTGGACACTAAGGGGCAATGTAGAATGGCCAATCCACCTAACCTGCACATCTGTGGACACTAAGGGGCAATGTAGAATGGCCAATCCACCAATCCAGTACATCTGTGGACACTGAGGACACTTTAGCATTGCCAATCCACCTAACAGCACGTTTTTCAGACTGTGGGAGGAAACCGGAGCAGCCGGAGGGAACCCATGCAGACATGGGGAGAACATGCAGACTCCGCACAGACAGTGAGGCAAGCCGGGAATCGAACCTGTGTCCCTGGTGCTGTGAGGCAGCATAGCTAATCCAATTAGCCAGGCAGCAGGTTATATTAGTCTTGGCTTTCTGCAATGTGATCGGATTCATTGAACTGTCATGATTTTTTCACTATCTGTTTAAATTTCCAAGGATTATCACATTAAAAGCATCTTAGGGAAATGTCTGAGTGAATAACCCATCGCCCCCATGACTGTTTTGGAGGAGTTGAATAACAGGAACTGAACTGAAGGATGTTTTTCTTACCATAAAAGTCAGATCCATAACCTGATGTGAAGAAGACAGATTTATGTTAAATCTTGGATAAAATTATTTCCAAATGAACATGCTTAAAGATGCCTTAAGAACAAAGAAAAGTGCTGCACAGGAACAGGCCCTTCGATGTTCACTCTCCCATGTATCTCTTGGAATGGGATTGTTTTTGCAGTGTAAACAAGTGCTGATTGTATCGGGAGGTTTAACACTCAAGCATCAGTCAATAAGTATAAAGGTTATTTATTCGTGTCACAAGTAGGCTTACATCAACACTGCAATGAAGTTACTGTGAAAATCCCACAGTTGCTACACTCCGGCGCCTGTTTGGTTAACACTGAGGGAGTATTTAGCATGGCCAATGTATCTAACCAGCACTTCTATGGGACTTTGGAAGGAAACCGGAGCACCCGGAGAAAACTCATGCAGACACGGGGAGAACGTGCAGACTCCACACAGACAGTGAGGCAAGCCGGGAATCGAACCCAGGTCCCTGTCGCTGTGAGGCAGCAGTGCTAACCACTGTGCCACTGTAGTGGGAGTGGTATAAAGCAGCCTATCAGGAATCACAGTGTAGAACAATGTAGGGCATCTTACGGGAAAGGGGCAGCAGATTTAAAACAGACATGGGGAGAAATTACTTCTCTCAATGGGTGGTGAATCTGTGGAATTCATTACCTCGGAGTGCGGTGGATGCTGGGACATGGTAAATTTGAGGAGACAGACAGAGTTTTAATTAGTAATGGATTGGAGCATGGGCTGGGGGGCGGTGTGGGGGGGGTGCTGTCTGGTAATGGGAAGGGGGGGTGCTGCGTATTATCGTTCTTGTTGCGCCCCTGATAGTTAAGGGTTTACCCGGCGATTGTCCAGAAGGCCTATTCTACTGGAGAATTGTGCTGTGCCTGCTACCATCTGACAAACTGATTTCAATCCCTGACATCAGATCATAGTTACAATGAAAACATTAGGAGGGGGAAAAAAACTCTTGTAACTTTGGATTTGATTTTAAAGGCGCAGACGGTGCCCCGGATGGGACAGCCCCACACGCCCTACCCTCACCCCCACCCCAAATAAACACCCCACTCCCCTCGGTATTCCATGTTCATCCAGCAGAAGGGACTCTTCAGTTCTGGGCAATAAAATGAAACAAAACTTACTCCAACTTGTAAATCAGACAAAACGTTTCAATAATGAAACTTCATTCCTCCAACACTCGAGGCCTCACCCTGGGCCATTCCAAGCTCCCACCATCCCCAGCAGCTTCTCACTTATACTGAGTCAGCTGGTCAGCTGACCACCACATTATTTTTCTCATTGGTTACATAATTTACTGGGTCAGCTGACCCTTACAGCTTGTTCCCATTGGTCACTGCAACAGATCCAATGTGGTTCTATTGGTTGTTACATTGGTTCCATTCTAACATGGAAGCGGCACGGTAGCACAGTGGTTAGCACTGCTGCTTCACAGCTCCAGGAACCTGGGTTCGATTCCCGGCTTGGGTCACTGTCTGTGTGGAGTTTGCACATTCTCCTTGTGTCTGCGTGGGTTTCCTCCGGGTGCTCCGGTTTCCTCCCACAGTCCAAAGATGTGCGGGTTAGGTTGATTGGACATGATAAACGTGTCCTGGGATGCATAGATTAGAGGGATTAGTGGGTAAAATATGTAGGGGTATGGGGGTAGGGCCTGGGTGGGATTGTGGTCGGTGCAGACTCGATGGGCCGAATGGCCTCTTTCTGTACTGTAGGGTTTCTATAATCTTCTATGATTCCACTCAAACCCGCCTGTCCCATCACCTGATCCCCACCAACCCAACCAGTCTGAACCCATCACTTCCCGGTCACTCCATGACCTCAGCAACACTCAGAGAATCATAGAATCACACGGCGCAGAGGAGGCCCTTCGGCCCATCGAGTCTGCACCGATGCATGAAATGCCTTGACCTGCCCACGTAATCCCGCTTGCCAGCACCTGGTCCATAGCCCTGAATGTTATGGCTGTGCCAAGTGCTCATCCAGGCACTTTTTAGAGGATGTGAGGCAACCCACCTCCACCACCCTCCCAGGCAGCGCTTTCCAGACCGGCACCACCCTCTGGGTAAACGGATTTTTCCTCACATTCCCCCCTAAACCTCCTGCCCCTCACCTTGAACCCATGTCCCTCGTAACTGACCCTTCAACAAAGGGAAACAGCTGCTCAAAGAACAAACAACAATACAGCACAGGAACAGGCCCTTCGGCCCTCCAAGCCCGCGCCACTCCCTGGTCCAAACTAGACCATTATTTTGTATCCCTCCATTCCCACTCCGTTCATGTGGCTATCTCGATAAGTTTTAAACATTCCCAGTGTGTCCGCCTTCAGCACCTTGCCCGGCAGCGCATTCCAGGCCCCCACCACCCTCTGTGTAAAATACGTCCTTCTGATATCCGTGTTAAACCTCCCCCACCTCACCTTGAACCTATGACCCCTCGTGAACGTCACCTCCGACCTGGGAAAAAGCTTCCCACCGTTCACCCTATCTATACCTTTCATAATTTTATACACCTCTATTAGGTCACCCCTCATCCTCCGTCTTTCCAGTGAGAACAGCCCCAGTTTATCCCTGCTCCTTATCCACTCTGTCCATGTTCCTCATAATCTTGAACATCTCGATCAGGTTGCCCCTCAGTCTTCTCTGCTCCAACGAAAACTGCTCAAGCCTATCCAACCTCTCTTTATAAAACCTTGAGATAGAGGAACAGATTTCGGCCATTCGGCCCATCGAGTCTGCTCCGCCATTCAATCATGGCTGATATGATTCTCATCCCCATTCTCCTGCCTTCTCCCCTTAACCCTTGATTCCTTTATTGATCAAAAACCTATCTATCTCTGTCTTAAAGACACTCAATGACCTGGCCTCCACAGCCCTTTGTGGCAACGAATTCCACAGATTCACCACTCTCTGGCTGAAGAAATTCCTCCTTATCTCCATTTTGAAGGATCGTCCCTTTAGCCTGAGGTTATGCCCTCTGGTTCTAGTTTTTCCTACGAGTGGAAAAATCATCTCCACGTCCACTCTATCCAGGCCCCGCAGTATCCTGTAAGTTTCAATAAGATCCCCCTGATCCTTGTAAACTCCAACGAGTACAGATCCAGAGTCTTCAACCGTTCCTCATACGACAAGCTCTTCATTCCAGGGATCATTCTTGTTAACTTCCTCTGGATCCTTTCCTAGGCCAGCACATCCTTCCTTAGATACTGGGCCCAAAACCACTCACAATGCTCCAAATAGAGCCTTATACAGCCTCAGAAGTCCATCCCAGCTCTTGTATTCCAGCCCTCTCGACATGAATGCTAACATTGCATTTGTCTTCCTGACTGCTAACTGAACATGTAAGAAAAGCTTGGACGGGTTCATGGATGAGAGGGTGTGGAGGGATATGGTCCAAGTGCAGGTCAGTGGGACTAGGCAAAAAATGGTTCGCCACAGACAAGAAGGGTCAAAAGGCCTGTTTCTGAGCTGTAATTTTCTATGGTTCTATGAACCTACACGTTAACCTTAAGAGAATCTTGAACAAGGACTCCCTAGTCACTTTGTGCTTCTGATTGCCGAAGCATTTCCCCAATTAGAAAATAGTCTATGCCTCCATTTCTCCTTCCAATGTTTATAATCTCACATTTTTCCACGTTATATTCCATCTGCCACTTCTTTGCCCACTCTCCGAGCCTATCCAAGTCCTTGTGCAGTCCCCCTGCTTCCTCAATACTATCTGTCCCTCTGCATATCTTTCCATCATCTGCAAACTTGGCAACAGTGGCTTCATTTCGTTCTTCCAAATCGTTAATGTGTATTGTGAAAAGTTGTGGTCCCAGTACCGACCCCTGAGGCACACCACTAGTCACCGGCTGCCATCCTGAAAAAGACCCGTTTATCCCCACTCTCTGCCTTCTGCCAGTCAACCAATCCTCTATCCATGCCAGGATCTTATACTTAACACCACGGGCACCTAACTTATTTAAAAGTCTCCGATGTGGCACCTTGTCAAAGGCCTTTTGGAAATCCAAATAAATCAGGTCCACTGGCTCTCCTTTATCTAACTTCCTTGTTACCTCTTCAAAGAACTCTAACAGATTTGTCAGACATGATCTCCCCTTGACAAAGCCGTGCTGACTCAGTCCTACTTTATCATGCACTTCCAAGTACTCTGCGATCTCATCTTTAATAATGGACTATAAAATCTTGCCAATGAACGAAGTCAGTCGAACCGGCCTATAATTTCCCATCTGCTGCCTCTCTCCCTTCTTAAACAGCGGTGTTACATCAGCTAATGTCCAGTCCTCTGGTACCCTCCCTGCCTCCAGTGATTCTTTTGCTTTGATGCTGTCCTTTGCTTTCCTCGTCAGCCATGGAAGCTTCGTCCTCTCTTTAGCAGGTTTCCTCCTCCTTGGGATGAATTTCTGTTGTGCCTCCCGAATAACCCCCAACCCCCCCCCCCCCGAAAACTCCTGTAATTGCCGTTCCACTGTCTCCCCTGCTCGGCTCCCTTTCCAATCAACTCTGACCAGCTCCTCCCTCATGTCCTTGTAGTTATCTTTATTTAATTCAAATACCTTTACATCTGAATCCAGTTTCTCCCTCTCAGACTGCAGGGTAAATTCTATCATATTGTGGTCACTGCTCTCTCAGGGTCACTTCACCTTCAGTTCCCTAATCAAATCTGCCTCATTACACATCACCAACTCCGGAATTCCCGTTTCCCCAGTGGGCTCTGTCACAAGCTGCTCCAAAAAAGCATCTCTTCGACATTCCACAAATTCATTTTCTTGGGACCCACTACCTCCCGGATTTTCCCAGGCCACCTGCATATTGAAGTCCCCCATAATTATTGTAATATTGCCTTTTTATGTGCCTTTTCTACATCCAGATTTATTTTCTGCCCCTCATCCTGACTACTGCTTGGAGGCCTGTACATAACTCCCATCAGGCCTGTACATAACTTCTCCTCAACTCTACCCACAGAGTTCCTCTGCCTTCTGATCCTGTATCGCTTCTTGCTATTGATTTAACGCCATTCCTTACGAACAATGCAACCCCGCCCCCTTTGCCCATCTGCCTGTCCTTCCAATAAGACACCTGTCCTTGGATATTTAGATGCCAGCCCTGATCCCCTTGCAGCCACGTCTCTGTGATGCCCACAACATCGGAGCGGCCAATTTCAATGTGCGCAACAAGCTCATTTACCTTGATTGATATACTGCACGCATTGAGGTACAACAGCCTCAGTCCCGCATTGAGGTCCAACACCCTCAGTCCCGCATTGAGGTACAACACCCTCAGTCCCGCATTGAGGTACAACACCCTCAGTCCCGCATTGAGGTCCAACAGCCTCAGTCCCGCATTGAGGTCCAACACCCTCAGTCCCGCATTGAGGTACAACACCCTCAGTCCCGCATTGAGGTACAACACCCTCAGTCCCGCATTGAGGGACAACACCCTCAGTCCCGCATTGAGGTACAACACCCTCAGTCCCGCATTGAGGTACAACACCCTCAGTCCCGCATTGAGGTACAACACCCTCAGTCCCGCATTGAGGTCCAGCACCCTCAGTCCCGCATTGAGGTACAACACCCTCAGTCCCGCATTGAGGTACAACACCCTCAGTCCCGCATTTAGGTCCAACACCCTCAGTCCCGCATTGAGGTACAACACCCTCAGTCCCGCATTGAGGTCCAACACCCTCAGTCCCGCATTGAGGTCCAACACCCTCAGTCCCGCATTGAGGTACAACACCCTCAGTCCCGCATTGAGGTCCAGCACCCTCAGTCCCGCATTGAGTTCCAACACCCTGAGTCCCGCATTGACCACCTCCCTTCTCATTCCTGTCACCTTTCTTTTGCTCTGCCTGAGGTTAGATTCCTGCCACCTTCTATACTCTCTGTTCTATTATGTGGGAGGCCAGGGAGGCCTGTTATCAACAGCTCCTCCGCTGATGGAGGGGACAGGGAACTCGACATTGGTTACTGACGATCGGCGGGAAGACGATCAAACGTTGGTGGGTTCATCAAGGCTTCACTCACCAGAGAGGATCTTAAAACTGGCTCCAGCCCCCAAGCATCAACCCCCAAGGGGTTGTCACTCCCCCTGATCAGGTCTATGTGAGATGGACATAAGGATCAGGAATGAACTATGGGATGTATTATATTGTAAATAAGCTGTGGATTCTGCACCAAGACTGGATGAAGTGAATCGAGAAAAATGTTCGCAAATGGTTTCAAATTCTGTTGCTGTACCGGGGGGTGTGGGGGTGGGGTGGGGAGGTGTTACTTACAGGGGAGAGTGTTATATCTGTTGGGGCTTTCTTTCAGGGAACGGGCCATGTGATCACAGGTGTGGGGTGAGCTATTGGGATCCTCCCAGATTGGGCAGTCAATATTTGGAGTGTTGTGTGAACAGACGGAATAAAGAGTTGTGTCCCTGACACCTGACTGTGGAGTCGATATTGAAGAGAATCCTCAGAACCACAGGACATAAACAAACAGTCTCGATCCCAGTGCTGTACAACTCTACCAATAGCTTCAATCCTCTATGTCCCCATCTCACACTCTCCTCAAGGTGCTGCTGACTCTGTCCCGATGTCCCGTGTCCCCCTCTCACACTCTCCTCAAGGTGCTGACTGTCAGTCCCAGTGTCCCTCTCACACTCTCCTCAAGGTGCTGACTGTCTGTCCCGATGTCCCGTGTCCCCCTCTCACACTCTCGTCAAGGTGCTGCTGACTCTGTCCCGATGTCCCGTGTCCCCCTCTCACACTCTCCTCAAGGTGCTGCTGACCCTGTTCAGGTGTCCCGGTGTCCTTCTCCCACACACTCCTCAACTCACCCTTGCCTCCTTCCAACCTCACAAGAGAAAACGCTGAGAAAGTTTGATGTGAAGCTTCTTGATCAGGTTCTTCTGTTCATAACACTGAGAGATAGTTCTATCTGATGCCTCAGATTGTACTGTACATAACGCTGAGAGATAGTTCTATCTGAAGCCTCAGATTGTACTGTACATAACACTGAGAGATAGTTCTATCTGAATCCTCAGATTGTACTGTACATAACACTGAGAGATAGTTCTATCTGAAGCCTCAGATTGTACTGTACATAACACTGAGAGATAGTTCTATCTGAAGCCTCAGATTGTACTGTACATAACACTGAGAGATAGTTCTATCTGAAGCCTCAGATTGTACTGTACATAACACTGAGAGACAGTTCTATCTGAAGCGTCAGATTGTACTGTACATAACACTGAGAGATAGTTCTATCTGAAGCCTCAGATTGTACTGTACATAACACTGAGAGATAGTTCTATCTGAAGCCTCAGATTGTACTGTACATAACACTGAGAGACAGTTCTATCTGAAGCGTCAGATTGTACTGTACATAACACTGAGAGATAGTTCTATCTGAAGCGTCAGATTGTACTGTACATAACACTGAGAGATAGTTCTATCTGATGACTCGAGCTAAGACTGTACCGTCCGTAATGCTGAGAGATTGATCCGTGTGAAGTCCTATACTAAGATTTTTCTGTCCATGAGCTGTACATAAGATCTACTACAACCTGGATTAAGCAGACTATATCAACCCTGATTGACGTTAACTTCATCTAATAACCACGGCCATGATACCCATCAGACAATAAGATATAAGAGCAGAATGAGGCCATTGGGCCCGTCGAGCCGGCTCCATCATTCAATTCTGGTTGATAAGTTTCTCAAACCCATTCTCCTGCTTTCTCCCCGTAACCCTTGATCGCTGTACCAGTCAAGAACCTATTTATCTCTTTATTAAATACAGTCAATGATCTGGCCTCCACAGCCTTGTGTGGCAATAAATTCCACAGATTCACCACCCTCTGGCTGAAGAAATTCCTCCTCGTCTCAGTTCAGAAGTAAGAAGTCTCACGGTAGCAGGTTAAAGTCCCACAGCTTTATTTGGAATCACGAGCTTTCGGAACGCTGCTCCTTCATCAGGTGAGTGGGAAACTGGTGTTGTGAGACTTCTTACTGCGCACACCCCAGTCCAACACCGCCACCTCCACATCACATTTCTAAAGGGCCATCCCTTCCCTCTGAGTCTGTGCCCTCGGGTCCAAGTCTCCCCAACTAATGGAAACATCTTCCCCAAGTGCACTCTATCCAGGCCTTTCATTATTCTGTAAGTTTCAATGTTATCCCCTTCCTCATACTTCCAAACTGCATCGAGTATGGACCCCCAGTCCTCAGACGCTCCTCATGCGTCAAGTCTTTCATTCCCCGGATCATTCTTGTGAACCTGCTCTGTACCCTCTCCAAGGCCAGCACATCCTTCCTTAGATACGGGGACCATAATTGCTGACAATATTGTGAATGCGGTCAGACCAGTGTCTTATAAACCCTCAGCAGTACACCCCTGCTTTTGTATTCTCGTCGTCTCGAAATTAACACGAGCAGAGTGATCTCTGCTATATCGAATTAATATTGACCCTACATTATTTCCAACTTTCCATCCCTCCCTGACCCTCAACACCCCATTGAGGCTGTAACTGTTCTACGTTGGGTATAAAAAGTGTTGGATTGAATGGGGTTAAGTGAAGCTGTTTGTTTAGTGACTGGAATTGATGTGAGTCTCCATGGATCCGATTAGTGTGCCTGGAGGGATTCCCCTCTTCTATTAATAAGGGATTCCGTTCAATGTGTTGTCCCATTGAGTCAGCGGGAGCGGCAACTCCGACACCAACAGAGATCAGCGGCTGTGGAGAGAGAGGGAGGGAGCGGATTGATCAGAATCTAGGAGCAATGGATTGGAGTCTTCCAACAATGGATCAGAACAGAGTCAGAGAGTCATAGAGGTTCACAGCAGGGAAACAGGCTATTCGGCCCAACTTGTCCATGCCACCCTTTTTTTTAAACTCATAAACTAACCCCAATTGCCCGCATTTGGCCCATATCCTTCGATAGCCACGTAACTATCTAAATGCTTTTTAAAAGACAAAATTGGACCCGCCTCTACTACTACATCTGGCAGCTTGTTCCAGACACTCACCACCCTCTGTGTGAAAACATTGCCCCTCTGGACACTTTTGTATCGCTCCCGTCTCACCTTAAACCTGTGCCCTCCAGAATCTGAGAACAATGAACCGGAATGTTCCAACAATGGATCAGAATCTGGGAACAATGGATTGGAATCTTCCAACAATGGATCAGAATCTGGGAACAATGAACCGGAATGTTCCAACCAAGGACAGGAGTTTATTCTTTTGGATTTCTCGGTTTACTGCTGATGATTGGTGGTTGACATCAGCTGATCGGATTCGATATCTACTGAACGTGATTGAATGCGTTTACTATCCCCTCCTGGCGATTGTTGGTGTTCCGGGTAAGTCTCTGGCTGGAATTGGACCGGCCCGACCGCCACGGGAATCGGAGCAGGCGAGGGGCGGAGAATGGGAAGGTCTGTTGAACACGGGTGGGATTTTGCAGCTTGGGGAAGAGTGAGGCTGGAAAGTCCCGTCCCCGGTGTCCAGTTCCTAATTCTAGAAAGGCTGTTTAACTGTATTGATTTTCTTGTCATTTCCTGTACTGGGTTTGCTGCTCTTGTTGAATCTCTGTATCCGGTTATTAATTCTTTCAGCCACTGACAATTGTCTCAGTGTCTATGGGCTGGGGTGTCTTCTGTATGCTGTGACTTTCCATAGACATGTGACCTCAAACACTCTTCCTTCGTGCGTAAAATATTGAGACAGAATCCTTTTCACCCTCTGCATATAACACCAGTTCACCCACCCAATCACCAGGACGCAGAATCAATTTTATTGGTCATATCTGCACAGCAGGATCTCACAGAGAGAAAACATATTTCATTAAATTTGAAATTTATTCATCAGTGTCACAAGTATGCGAAAATTAACATTGCAATGAAGTTACTATAAAAATCCCCAAGTCACCACACTCCAGCGCCTGTTCAGGTACACTGAGGGAGAATTTAGCACGGCCAATGCACCCAACCAGCACAACTTTCAGAGTGTGGGAGGAAACTGGAGCATCCGGAGGAAACCCACGCAGACATGGGGAGAACATGAAGAATCTGCACAGACAGGGGCCAAGCCTGCAATTGAACCAGGACCTCTGGTGCTGTGAGGCAGCAATGCTATCCCCTGTGCTACCACAAGCTCTCGAGAGCAACAGGAACACAAACACACAGACACACCCAAAACGCACTGTTGTGGGAAAAATCCACTAGTAGTCAGACTTCGAGATTCAGAAAATACGATTTATTAAACAGAGCTCCGTGGAGACAAGGCACATGTCTGTAGCAAACCTTCTCTCACTAGTATGTCGGGAGCGGTTCATTTTTATACCCTTTACACAATGGGTAAACCGGTGATTCGAATATTACCACATCGTTTAAGTGAGTACAAGCATTTAACATTTTATGAATGGGTACATTTCCTCATGTTTACATCAGTACAAACAGGTATAGACATTTAACATTTTATGAATGGGTACATGTCCTTATGTCTGTATCTATCAATGGCTCGTTTCGTCTCGTTCAGGTGCTAATCGGTTCCCTCGCATTCATATTTCCCGTGTTCCTCTAACGTTAATCTAAGCTCTTTGTTTCGGGGTTTCCTTATCTTAAAAAGATGTCTTGACCCTTGGCTTGGCTTCCTGAGGTGTTTGTTTGCTATGAGTCACTGTCTGTGATTTGGAAATGGCTTGTCTGTTAGGTTTTTCTGAACAGCAGGAGCCTGTGTCTGCTCTTTTGGCTTTCCCAGTTAACCCTTTATGTGCCAGGCAGCCATTTTAAAGTGTGCTCCCTTGTATTTTTCCCCTTACAGCACATACATTAAGACACACATTTGTTGATAGAAGCAATCAGATTTAGACACTTACTCCCACTCACAAATATAAGAACATAAGAAATAGGAGCAGGAGTAGGCCATCTGGCCCTTCGAGCCTGCCCCATCATTTAACAAGATCATGGCTGAACTGAAGCGAATCAGTTCCACTTACCCACCTGCTCCCCATATCCCCTAATTCCCTTATCGATCAGAAAACTATCTACCCGTGATTTAAACATATTCAATGAGGAAGCCTCCACCACTTCAATGGGCAGAGAATTCCAGAGATTCACTACCCTCTGAGAGAAGACGTTCCCCCTCAACTCTGTTCTGATCCGGCCCCCCCTTATTTTGAGGCTGTGCCCTCTACTTCTGGTTTCCCTTCTAAGTGGAAAGAATCTCTCCACCTCTACCCTATCCAGCCCCTTCATTATCCTATATGTCTCTATCAGATCACCCCTCATCCTTCTAAACTCCAACGAGTACAGACCCAATCTGTTTAATCTCTCCTCATAAGCTACACCCCTCATCTCCGGTATCAACCTGGTGAACATTCTCTGCACTCCCTCCAAGGCCAATATATCCTTTCGCAAGTAAGGGGACCAAAACTGCACACAGTACTCCAATTGCGGCCTCACCAGTGCCTTGTACAGTTGCAGCAAGACCTCCCTGCTTTTATATTCTATCCCCCTCGCGATAAAGGCCAACATTCCATTCGCCTTCTTGATCACCTGCTGCACCTGCAGACGGAGTTTTTGCGATTCGTGCACAAGGACCCCCAGGTCCCTCTGCACAGTCGCACGATGTAATTTTTCTCCATTTAAATAATATTCCAATTTATTATTATTTCTTCCAAAGTGGATAACCTCACATTTGCTAACGTTATATTCCATCTGCCAGATCCTCGCCCACTCGCTCAGCCTATCCAAATCTCTCTGCAGACTTTCCGCGTCCTCCACACAATTCGCTTTCCCACTCACCTTCGTGTCACCAGCAAACTTGAAAACCTAGATTCAGTCCCCTCCTCCAGATCATCTATGTAAATGGTAAACAATTGAGGCCCCAGCACCGATCCCTGCGGCACGCCACTGGTCACCAACTGCCAACCAGAAAAGCACCCATTTATCCCAACTCTCTGCTTCCTGTTAGATAGCCAATCGGCAATCCACGCCAACACCTTACCCCTAACTCCGTGTACCCCAATCTTCTGCAGCAACCTTTTGTGAGTCACCTTATCGAACGCCTTCTGGAAATCTAAAAACACCACATCCACCGGTTCCCCTCTGTCAACCGCACTAGTGACATCTTCATAAAAGTCCAGTAGATTCGTCAAACACGACTTTCCCTTCATGAATCCATGCTGCGTCTGCTTGATCGAACCATTCTCATTCAGGTGCTCTGTTAATTCCTCTTTAATAATGGACTCTAGCATCTTCCCAACTACAGACGTTAAGCTAACCGGCCTGTAGTTACCCGCCTTTTGTCTACTTCCTTTTTTAAACAGCGGCGTAACAGTAGCTGTTTTCCAGTCAGCCGGCACTACCCCAGAGTCCAGCGAATTTTGATAAATTACTACTAACGCATCTGCTATTACCTCAGCCATTTCTTTCAGTACCCTGGGATGCATTCCATCCGGGCCCGGGGACTTGTCTACCTTCAGTCCTATTAGTCTACCAAGCACCACCTCCTTAGTAACAGTAATTGTATTAAGGACCTCCCCTCCCACCAACTCTCGATTTCTAATATTCGGCAAACTATTTGTGTCTTCCACCGTGAAGACCGACACAAATAACTTATTTAAAGTCTCGGCCATTTCCTCGTTTTCCACTATTAAATCCCCCCTCTCATCTTCCAAGGGTCCAACATTCACTCTAGCCACTCTATTCCTTTTTATATACTTGTAAAAACTTTTCCTATCATTTTTTATATTTTGAGCTAGTTTAGTTTCATAATCTATCTTTCCTTTCTTAATCGCTTTCTTAGTCGTTCTTTGTTTTTCTTTAAAGCTTTCCCAATCCACTATTTTTGGCCACTCTGTACGCATCTGATTTTATTTTAATACTCTCCTTTATTTCCTTCGTTATCCACGTCCGGTTATCCTTTTTCTTACAGTCCTTCTTTATCACCGGAATATATTTTTGCTGAGTACTTAAAAAAATCTCCTTAAAAATCCTCCACTGTTCCTCAGCTGTCCTACCTACCAGTCTGCTCGCCCAGTCTACATTAGCCAATTCCACCCTCATCCTATCGTACTCCCCTCTGTTCAATCAGAGGACACTGGTTTGGGACCCTACTTTCTCACCCTCCATCTGTATCAGAAATTCCACCATATTATGATCACTCATCCCAAGAGGATCCTTCACAAGAAGATCCTTAATCCTACCTGTCTCATTGCACAGAACCAGATCCAAGATAGCTCGCTCTCTCGTAGGTTCTGTAACATACTGTTCAATGAAACAATCCCGACAGCATTCCAAGAACTCTTCCTCAAGCCCTCCACGTCCAATTTGAGTCGACCAATCAATATGTAGGTTAAAATCCCCCATGATTATTGCCGTTCCACTTTTGCACGCATCCATTATTTGCTTGTTTATAGCCCTCCCCACCTCTAAGTTATTATTTGGGGGCCTATAGACCACGCCTACCAGTGGCTTTCTCCCCCTACTATTCCTTATCTCCACCCACAACGATTCCACGTTTTGATCCTTAGAGCCTATGTCGTCTCTCACTACCGTCCTGATATTATCCTTTATTAACAAAGCTACCCCATCTCATTTTTCTACCTGTCTATCCTTCCTAAATGCCTGATAACCCTGAATATTCAGTTCCCAGTCCCGGTCACCCTGCAACCACGTTTCTGTGATGGACGCTAGATCATATTCATTTGTATGGATTTGTGCCATCAACTCATTTACTTTGTTTCAAATGCTTCGTGCATTCAGGCAAAGTGTCTTTATGCCAGCCTTTATCTGGACCCGGTTTGTTGAAGCGCTACTAACATCTCCCAAGCCCTCTCCTCCTTGAGCTTGTTGTTTATTCACTATACTCCTGGCATTAGAGTAGACACCTCTCAATCCTATGGTCTGACCTCTCCCCTTCTCTGTTCCCAGTCCACCTGCCCTCTTGCACTGCCGAGAACCCTTCTCTGAATGCGAGCTACCTTCCTCACTCTCAGTCACGTCACTTTGATCCCCTCCCCCCAACCTATCTAGTTTAAACTCTCCCCAGTAGCCTTAGCCAACCTTCCTGCCAGGATTTTGGTCCCCCTGGGATTCAAGTGCCAACCGTTTTTAGTATACAGGTCACACCTGCCCCGAAAGAGGTCCCAATGGTCCAGGAACCTGAATCCCTGCCCCCTGCACCATTCCCTCAGCCACACATTCATCCTCCACCTCACTCCATTCCTTTCCTCACCTTCCCGTGGCACAGGCAGCAATCCCGAGATTACTACCTTTGCTTTCCTCCTTCTCAGCTGTCTCCCTAATTCCCTATACTCTTTTTTCATGTTCCCTTCTCCCTTCTTACCCACATCAGCGGTACCAATATGTACCTCTACCTCCGGCTGCTCTCCCTCCCACCTCAGGATTTCTGGGACTCGCCCAGCGACATCCTGGATCCCAGCCCCAGGGAGGCAGACCACCATGCGAGACTCCCGCCTGCCTCCGCAAAATCGCCTGTCCGTCCCCCTGACTGTCAAGTCCCCGATTAATACCGCCTTCCTCCTCCTTTCCTTAGCCCTCTGAGTTACAGGGCCGGACTCCACCCCGGAGACATGGCCACTGCTGCTTCCCCCAGATGGGCTGTCCCCCCCAACAGTACTCAGACAGGAGTACTTGTTATGTAGGGGCACTTCCATCGGGGTGCTCTCAATCACCCGTGTTTTACCCTTCCTGGCTGTCACCCACTTGGCCTCTTCCCGTGGCCCTGGTGTGACCACCTGATGATAGCTCTTGTCTATCACCTCCTCATTCTCCCTCACCTGTCTAAGATCGTCAAGCTGCAGTTCCAGCTCCCTAACACGGGCCCTCAGGAACCGCAGCTCGACACACCCCTCACAGATGTGGATGTCCGGGAGGCCAGGTGCCTCCAGGACCTCCCACATACTGCACTGCGAACAACACACTGGCTTCACACTCATATTTCACCCTTTCTTCCAAGGTACACAGAGAAAAGTAAATTATAAATAAAAAAATAAGAAACTCACCCCTGCTCGCCCTTTCTGCCTCAGCCCGATGAGCCAAAGCCCCTCAGTTCTCACTCAGCTCCCTCTCACTCCGCTGCCCGCTCCCAACGCTGCCCGTTAGATAGTGGGGCCTGCCTTTTAAACCTCCCGTGCACTAAAAAAACCTCAAAAGACCCTTCCCAGTAAGCCTACCCCCTACCCCCACACAAATTCACGAACCAAAATTACTGCAACACTCCAGAATAACGCACACTTAGGAACACTCGTCAGGTACTCTGTTGCTCACACACAAACACGCACACACACACATGCATACAGGCACAGACAATATAGACACACGCAACACACACACGGTAGGGGGTAGGGCAGGATAACAGCTACTCCCTGTCCATTGATGGTGGGGTGATCAAGTAAAACCGCGTGACAGCCAAGAACTCAGGTCCATGTCCCATTTCTCACCTCTTGCAACCTTCACCGGCAATGGATAAACAGCGGATTCAGTCTCCTGCCCATTTCCGGCAAGAGGCTGAATAAATTATTTCAATTTATTTTAAAACAACTTTAAATGAAATTAGCGAGCCTGGGATGGAATTGTGCGCCACACTTGCCTTTGCAGCCTCACCGGGAGAGGTTGTATCCCGTGAGGAAAACAGCTGGCCACATGTATGAGGACGAGTCATGATGACCTCGCCGGGAGAACTGAAGGCCATTGAGGGCACCGGGCAAGGTCGAGGGCAAAGGTAGGTGCCCCTTGGGCAATGCCCACCGGGCAGTACCAGGGAGTGGCGCATGAGGTGGCGTGGTCTACAGGGGCGGAGCCTGAAGGTAGCGGGGCCGACTCTGAAAGTAGTTGCAGGGTCGGAGAGGGTCCCGTTACCACTCTGCCCGCTGTCTGTGGGGTGGGGTGGTCCCCGCTGCCACTCTGCACGTGATTGGTGTTCGTAGGGAGGGGGGTCTCGGTGCCTCTCTGCATGCACAGTGGGGTAGGGAGGGGGTCTCGTTGCCTCTCTGCATGCACAGTGGGGTAGGGAGGGGGTCTTGCTGCCTCTCTGCATGCACAGTGGGGTAGGGAGTGAGTCTCGCTGCCTCTCTACATGCACAGTGGGGTAGGGAGGGGGTCTCGCTGCCTCTCTGCATGCACAGTGGGGTAGGGAGGGGTCTCGCTGCCTCTCTGCATGCACAGTGGGGTAGGGAGTGAGTTTCGCTGCCTCTCTACATGCACAGTGGGGTAGGGAGGGGGTCCCGCTGCCTCTCTGCATGCACAGTGGGGTAGGGAGGGGTCTCGCTACATCTCTGCATGCACAGTGGGGTAGGGAGGGGGTCTCGTTGCCTCTCTGCATGCACAGTGGGGTAGGGAGGGGTGTCGCTACCTCTCTGCATGGACAGTGGGTGAGGGAGAGGTGCCCTGCTGACACTCTGCATGCAATTGCTGTGGGGGAATGGGGGGTGATTGGTCCAGGTGCTGGGGAGGGGGCTGGGTCTTTATCTGGTTGGGGACTGCTCAGAAAGAGCTGAGGACCCCCGGACTACCTGGGGGCAGCTGCTGTGTTGAAGCGAGCTGCAGCAGCAGAGAGCTGACAGATGTCTCTCTCAGACCAGGCAGCTCACTGCTGGCTGCAATTGCGCATTTGCAACCAAATAGGTTTGGGAGGTGGTGGGTATCCCAGCCAGCGCTGTGAGAGCTGCAAGTGATGGGGCCACTGCTGTGGGAGGTCCAACAGCCATCGAGTTTTAACAGCACGAAATGAGGCCATTCGGCCATTATGTCTGAACTGGTCATCAAACACCTATCCAATCCAATCCCATTTTCCAGCACTCGATCCACAGCCTTGTCATAGAGTTTACAGAATGGAAACAGGCCCTTCGGCCCATCTTGTCCATGCCGCCCTTTCTTTTTAAACCCCTAAACTAATCCCAATTGCCCACATTTGCCCCATATCCCTCTATACCCATCGTACCCATGTAACTGTCTAAACGCTTTTTAAAAAATAAAATTGTACCCGCCTCTCCTACTGCCTCTGGCAGCTCGTTCCAGACACTCACCACCCTCTGTGTGAAAAAATTGCCCCTCTGGACCCTTTTGTATCTTTCACCTCTCACCTTAAATCTATGCCATCTAGTTTTAGACTCCCCTATCTTTGGGAAAAGATATTGACTATTGAGCTGATCTGTGCCCCTCATTATTTTATAGACCCCTATAAGATCACCCCTCAGCCTCCTACGCTCCAGGGGAAAAAGTCCCAGTCTATTCAGCCTCTCCTTATAACTCAATCCATCAAGTCCCAGTAGCATCCTCGTAAATCTTTTCTGTGCTCTTTCTAGTTTAATAATTATATGCTCTGGCGTTTGAGTTGCTGATCTAAATGCCTCTTGTGGTTGTTCCCGCTTCTACCATCCTTTCAGGCCGTGAGCTGCAGATCCCAGCACCCTGTGGATGGAAACATTTTCCCTCAAATCCACACAAAAATCTGCCCTTTACCTTAAATCCACGCCCCTCTGGTTATTGACACCTCTACTGAAGGGAAAAGGTTTCTTCCTATCCGTGTGCCACATACTTTTGTTCATATCACTCAGTCCCCCACCCCCCCGCCCCCACCTGAAAGCATTCCCCACCACCACCCACTACACCCGCTCCACCTCCAGCCGTCTCTGCTCTAAGGTAAAAAACCCAGCCTAACCAGCCTCTCCTCATAGCTGAAACTCTCCAGCCCAGGCAGCATCCTGGTGAATCTCCTCTCCACCGTCTCCAGTATAATCACATCCTTCCTGTAGTGTGATGACCAGAGCTGTGCACAGTTCTCTTGCTCTGGTCTAACCAGCGTTTTATACATTTCCATCATCACCTCCCAGCTCTTATATTCTGTGCTGCAGCTGCTAAAGGCAAGTATCCTACATGTCGTCTTAACCACCTCATCTACCTGTCTTGCTGCTTTTAAGGATCCACATATCTGCACCCCAAATTCATTCTGGTCCTCTGCACTTCCTCAGACTCGACCGGACATGGTACATTTCCTTGCCCGGATAGTCGTCCCAAATGCACGGCCTCACATTCGTCAGGTGTAAATTACATTTGCCCATTTGCCCAGCCTTTCAGTTTCCTCAGCACGGTGGCACAGTGGTTAGAACTGCTGCCCCACAGCGCCAGGGACGTGTGTTCGATTTCTGGCTTGGACCACATCTGTGTGGAGTTTGCACATTCTCCCCGTGTCTGCATGGGTTTCCTCCGGGTGCTCCAGTTTCCGCCCACAGTCGGAAGACTTGTGGGTTAGGTGGATTGGCCAGGATATACTGGACTTACTGTCAGGGAGAATTGCTTGGGTAAATGCATGGGGTTCAGGGGATAG